>NW_027109437.1:335599-351380 GCF_000696795.3 Halyomorpha halys
TTTATTTTTAATTTATATTAATAGTTGGCCGTATAATTTAAAATATGAAGAACATGGTCAGGGTTGCGGTCAATTAAATCTATCTATCTATCTAATAAACTTCTGATCGTGTTAAGAGATCGAAAATTTAGATTTTTATTGCCAATCCAAAATCTAAACAACATATATAAAAAATCAGAACTTTTTCTTATCCGATTTTTTTTTTCTTCGTTTCTTGGACAATAGTTGAAAACAATATTGGTCCTTTTTTGACCGCAGCCCTGACCATCTTCACATTTTCTTAATACATCGCGCGAGGCCTTGAACTTCCACAGTCTGTCGCGCCAATAATAATTATAAATAATAATAATACTAGTATATGTATTTAAATATTAATTCACATGATACAATTATCATTAGCCGATTGTCAATTAACTTAGGGAAATATTGATATCAGATATTTTTATCACTCCAGGGCAGCATAAGAAATAGTTTACTAGATTTTGACATTGCACTACAGTTTTTGGAAAAAACAGTTATCTCAGGTACCTTAGGTAATATTAAACACACATTTCTTTGGAAGCTAAAATTATATTAAATTCACTCTACTTTAAAAAAAAAAAAAAAAAGTGTGCGTAATGTTTTTCCCGGAGTAGATATTTCCCAAGATATTGAGTTTAGAATGGAAAACTATCTAAAATTTTATAGTTTTTCTTGAATAAAATAAACTTCTGGTTGTCTATGGAGGTCGAATATTTATATTTTTATTGCCAATCCAAATCTAAACAACATATCTAAAAAATCAGAACTTTTTCCATTTTTGATATTTATTTTTGCTTCGTTTCTTGGACAAACCTTATTTAACCCACCGTAATTTATTAATATGTCAGAATTACTTTTTTCTCATCAGGCCAGTAGATATGATAATTGTATATGTCCCAAACTTTTACATGTCGGGCTCCCCAACTTATGATTTAAACTTGACTTAATATTTCTTGAATTAAAAATTACTTAGAACCTAGATAAAGTTACTAAGGTTATGATCCTATAATATGTTGTATGGGTGTCGTATGGTGTAGAATCCAAGTTTTACAATTCGTGCTAAATTCAGTCGAAAAATTCTTGAATTGTTTTTTTTATTTTTTGCATATACTCGGTGACAAATTCTGGTCGAAAATATTCCAAAGCAAAGATTAAAGCCCATTAAATTTTTTAAAAAAATCTGAAATAACGAAAAATTTTGGTAAATGTCATAGAAACTGTAGCTAACAAAGATTATCATTAAAATTACTGTATGATACTACTAGCTTCAATTCTAGTGCTAACAGACATTTATACGTTTAATAGTTTCTGAGATGCAGTTTTTCAAAAAGCTTTTTTTTCCAAATAACATAAAAGCAACATTTTCTGAATTTATTTTGGAAAATATGTCAGAAACTATCAGGCGTAAAGATGTCTATAAGAACTCAAATTAAAGATTATACTCAATTATATACTCAAAAGCATTTTCTACTATCTTCGTTCTTTGCAACTATTGAATGTTAATATACGAAAATGAAAACCTGTACCGATTTTTTGATCAACGCTTGTGCAAGGAGGTGATTTCTAAGAGTACCCCCTCTAAGGACCCCCGGATGGCTCTCGAACCCACTGGGTTGACTAACGGCTACAGTCACAGAATAAATAATTATACGCCCCTAGAAAGAGCTATATGTGGGCGTAAATGATAGCAAATTTATACAACTTTAAAAGAGGTTTATCGATTTATATCGTGTGTGGTAGATAGCTTTAAATATATTGAGCTTTGAGTGAAAAATAATCGAAAAAATAAATGCAGTTTTTTTACCACCATTTAAAAAAATGGTTTTGTTAATTAGAGAAAAAAAAGGTTTGGATAAGCCAAATCTCAGGAACTATTTGATGTATAGTTGTCTATTAACCCTCAAATTGAAGCTGGGAAAATGCTAACAAATATTTTATTAATATTATAATAAATTGAATAATGTTTTTTATTGAAAATGATAGTTTCTCGATTATCTTAGAAGTATTAGCAGTTTCTATGAGATTATAATGGCTTCGACGTATTTGAACACACGAAGGAAACTTGAACTTCGACCTTTCCTATCGGTAGCTTGTAGTTCGACATTCGACCACACGTTGCGTCTTAGAGCCCGCTTACGATAAACAAATAAATAATTGTTTTTATGTTAAAGAAATAATGTCATGAGCATGGTAATTAACTTATATAAATAAATAGTAATAATTAAGGCAAATATTGGTAGATTAAAAGTAATAAAACCGTACAATAAAAACAATATTTAAGAAATGAACGCATATGAAAATTATTTTCTAGACTGATCGTGAATTACCGGAGACATATCGTATTTTGCTTCCTATGAAATGTTGATTATTGATTAAATAAATTCAACAGGTATATAAATATATTTTAGAACATGTATAATTGATATGATATCGATATTTAATCATTGATCTTTAACAATTGTTTGCTGTATCTTCGATCAGAGAATATAGTTATCTTTGAAACAACCATCTGGAATATTCCTGAAAATGTTTAATTTTCGAATTATTCGATAAATATTTAATATTTAAAATATTTATATTATCATTCTAACATATCGATTCCCTGAATAAATGTTGGGCCTCCAAGTACAAGATCCCGATGAAAAAAGTCAATTATTTCACCCCAATTTTTGATTACTTTAATGAAAATTACATATTATTATTAGTCAAAATTGATTATTCTGTCAAGTATAGTTAGGGGAAATAAAAAGATGGTGGCTGTTTCAAACGTTAAAAAAGAATAATTTTTCATTCAGAGAAACATATTTTTGAAACCCCCAACAATACTAGAAAACTTAATAGAACATCATTTAAAGTACAGTGAATTTGGTAGAATATGAGCCTTACTAGTTTACGTTAAATTTTTTCCTAGATACAATTTTTTTTTAAAGCAACAGTTAATAAAGACTGCACTGAAAAAAGAATGGAATAGGGTCCGGGTACGGTCAAATAAAACTCAAATAGTAAATGGGTGTACTATTTTATTTGAGCCAACGTTTCGCCCCACGTTGCAGGGCTTCGTCAGGGCTAACAAAAGATACTAACACTTGACATAGTTACAAAGAAAAAAAAAACATACTTTACTACTATGTTACTATGTTTTTTTTTCTTTGTAACTATGTCAAGTGTTTGTATCTTTTTTTTAGCCCTGACGAAGCCCTGGTACATGGGGCGAAACGTTGGCTCAAATAAAATAGTACACCTATTTACTATTTTAGTTTTATTTGACCGCACCCGGACCATATTCCATTCATTAATACACACGGTCAATCAGCAATCTTCCAGTATGTACTGAAAAATGTGTACTTAGTGAATTTATTTTATGAAATCTATATCTAATTAGACGTATAGATGTATATTAGTATTTAAATTAAAGCTAGTTTAATGTACTACAGGGGTATTCATGATCTTTAGTTTAACATGTTAAAGCGTGTTAATTGGAGAAATATTTCCTTCTTTTACGATAGGGGTATTTATGATGTATTAAATAAAATGTTTTACCATTGTGAATGTTATAATTATAGGATTATGAGCAGCCCTATTTAGAGTCATGTTAAATGTTAAATGCATAAGAGCTCCTAGCGGATTTTCTGAGTAATTTGTTTAATAACCTTTCCTTCGTGAACTTCATGTAAAGTTAGTGAAAAGTGGAAGTTTGACTACTGAGTGCCTTGTTGATCTTCTAACTCGTGAGGAAGAGAATCAAGATAAGCTAGTTGACAACTGCCATTATATTATTATTGTTGTCATACATTGCTTTATTAGTTATAAAAACATTCAAAACAATACTGATACAATCAAAAGACAAAGTACGAGCAAGTAACTTAACATGACAACAAACAAAATGGTGACCAGCTCAGCTGGTGTGTTGTCTGATATCATTCTCCATTTAACAGACACTCGACCATGTTATATTTTATATCGTTCTAATATGGTTAACGAAGGAAATATTTCTCCATTTAACACGCTTTAACATGTTAAACTAAAGATCGTGGATACCCCTAATGTTAAAACGATGTAACATATAACATGGTTGAGAGTCTGTTACTAGGTCTTTAAAATGGAGAGTGACGTCACCCAACAGACCAGGTGAGCTCGTCATTTTGTTTATTGTGTTAGGTTACTTGCTCGTAGTTTGTGTTTTGATTGTGTTAGTATTGTTTTGGATGTTTTTATAACTAATAAAGCAATGGATGGCAATAATAATAATAATGTAATGGCAGTTGTCAATTACCTCATCTTGTTTCCCTTCCCCACAAGTTAGAAAATCAACAAGGTACTCAGTGGCCAAACATCCAAACAACTTCCACTCAATATAGGCATATTGTAATAAATCAAAACTCAAAAATAAACAATAACATGAATTTTTGGAAGGAAAGGTTATCAAACAAGTTGCTTGGAAAATCCGCTAGGAGCTCTTATGCATTTAACATTTACATTACTTTAAATATGGCAGCTCACAATCCTATACTTATCACATTTGACATTTTGCATTAGCAAAACATCATGAATACCCCTTATAAAGTAGTTTATAACGTTTATCTTCGTAGAAGTAGTAGTTTTCATGATCTTTGCCAAAATAAGTTGATTTCTAGTTGTTTTTCATAATTCCATAAAGTGTGTCCGAACTTATAGAAATAAACATCTTGTGAATTTATTTTAGTAAAACATCATAAAAACTACTACTACTACGAAGGTAAACGTCATGAACTACTTTATAGTACATTAAACTAGCTTTAATTTGAGTGCTAATAGACATCTTTGCGTCAAATGGTTTTTGAGATATAGGTTTTCATAATTTCGTAAAGTGTGTCCGAATAATCAGAAATAAATATTTTGTGAATTTATTTTAGCAAACATCATAAAAACTACTACTCCTACGAAGATAAACGTCATAAACTACTTTATAGTCCATTAAACTAGTTTTAATTTGAGTGCTAATAGACATTCGTACGTCTAATGGTCCCTGATATATAGATTGCACAATTATTAGCTGACAATTACATCTGATTTTTCAATGCATGTTTTTTTTAAAAATGAAATATTGCTTTTTAAGAAAGTATATTAAATAAACTCGGGAACTATAAATGTATATTCTCTTTTACGGTTCATATTTTAGCAAATTTACTTTACTTTAAATTATGTTATTTTAGGTTTTCTAGTTTTCTTGGTAGTTTTAAAGATATATGGAACTCTGAATGAAACATTAATTTTTAGTAACGTTTTGAAACATCCGCCATTTTTTTACCCCCCTCCTCCCCCTTCACTACTATGGTTGGCGGAGTCGTAAATTTTGACTATAATAACTAAATATTGTTTTCATTAAAGTAATAAAAAATGAAGTGTGAACAATTTTCTTTTTTTTTCTCTGGACTCTAGTACTAAAACGTTCCATTTGACGTGGAGCGGTTGGAGTGGATTGTATATCTTCAAGGTATAATGAAATTTCCTGATAGTTTTAACTTCATATTAAACTTACGATAAGTCAACTATAATTCCACGTGTTGAATACCACGTGTTTTTAATTTCGAATGATAAAAAATTTGAAGTTTGGTGTTAACTGCGAGTCCTCTTTACTGGATTTTTTTTTTCTGTTTTATAGAATTCCATATAAAAAATCTATTGCAATTGCATAATACTATTGTTTATTAAAATATATTATCTATTGTTGAATAATCCCATACGAAATGGTCGGACAAAATGGATTATATAGGAGAGTGGGGAATCGTACGTCACATATTGATTAATGTCCTTCGGCCGCTCGGGAATGTTCGGCTAAGTTCGGCCGAGCTCGGCCAAATCCATCCAAACCGCCTCCTCAGGCTATCCTCTACCCTAGCCCGGTAACTATACTCACTAGCTTATTTATTAATTGTATTATTTATTCCTTATATATTACATAATACATTATAGTACATTATATATCTAATCAAAAATACTTTATTTGTGTTCTGTAGAAAGATTGAGAATTTTTAAAAATTTTATTTACTTTTTTATTTTTATTTTTTAAAATAGTTTGACATTTTAAAATTAGTTTTAAGTTAGAAAATAAGTTTTATACTATTACACTTGAATGAAGACAAATAGTGTCTTTCTGTTTTATTGTTTATTTACCCAACATGACTTTGTGTACTTGTTTGAAATTTTTAAATATATTTAAATAAAACCAGTTACGAACATTCAGATTGTTTTTACCTTTTTCTATTTCTATTATTCTTATAATAGAATTGTGTATATTTCATTTTATCATTACATATATTTTTGCAAACTTGATAATTTAGATAAACAACAGTAAGCAGATCAAAAATTGACAAACTCAAACTTTGACAAATTGTTATAATTTTATGTTGATACACATTTAAAAAAAAAAAATACTTTAAAATTGTTTCACAATCATGATTTAGTTCTATTTACATTTAGATGTTTATTAATATTATTATTGTTATAATATAAAGTGAAGCGTTCAAAAGTAGATATTACATTCGTTGTAAATAATTTTTCAAAAAATATTCTAAAAAAAAAATCTTGGAAAGTTTGCTATCATTCAATACCGAATGCCTCAAATATTTTAATTTATTTCTATTTTGAAATGATTTCGCTCTTTTAATTTTTCTTATGCCTTTATTATTATATTTTTCAAAGCTACAATTTAATTTTTTTTTTATTCAACATTTCAGAAATTAACATTAAATTTGAAATTCTTCTTTGTGATTTTCACCTTCGTGATAATTTAAAAATTTTAATCGGTTTTTACTAAAATGATCTATGAACATTAAATAATTATACTCATTTCTTATATCATTAAATATTTTAAAAAGTTAACAAACAATATCTTTCTTTGATATTGTATATATTAATAAGAAATATTAATTGTAGAGATTTTTTTACTAAAATGTTTAAACTCTGCTAGTAACTGGTGCTATTAAAATATTTTAGTAAACTTAAATTGTTAGTGCAAATGTTTTCTTGGTTTTGGATTTTTTTCTTCATTTATTATTTATTTGGTAGTTGGAATATTAGCATTTAGTAAAGACATTTATTAGTTTTTTTTTTTGTTTATAGATTATTGTTTATTACCTAAATAACCTAAGTAGATTAAATAATTATACATCTTTTTTATATTATTTAAAAAAAAAAAAATTAAATAAAACAATCCTTTCTTCGATATGGTTAATACTGATTACACAAATTTAAATTATTTATTTTTTTACTGAAATGTCTGATGAACACTATTCAACTAGTGTTATTCAAATCTTTTATTCATTCTAACATTTAGTTTTTGTTTGGTCTTTAAATTTTTTGTTTACATTTATTTTGTATTTGATGATTAATATATTTCTTTAGTAAAATTTTATGGTAAAGATTTTTATTAAAGTTATTATTTTTTTGATAATTGATTTTTACCTAAATAATCGATGATGATTAAATAATCATATATACCTATATTTTATATTGTTAAATATTTTAATAAATTTTGTAAATAAAGGTTTTCTTTGATATTGTTTATAAGAATTAAACATATTTATTTTTTCCCCTCAAAATATTTGAATAATACTAGTAATTAGTGTTATTCATTTTAGTAACTTTGAGCCGTTAGTGTAAAACTTTACTTTGTGTTGAATTTTTTGTTCTTTATTTGTCTTTTACCAAGGAGAAGCACTTATATTCTACTTGGTATGGTTAAATCGATCACATATGTGTATTTATTCAAACTAAGGTTTAAATTTAAAAATCTATCACATATGTATATTTATTTGAACTAAATTTTAATTTGGATTTTGAATCTTAAATTTTTGGTCCAAATGATGCACTGATTAATAGTACTTATATTACACTTCATATAGTTAAATCCAGTTCATATATTATTTATTTAGAACTATCTTATTTTTACTGTTTATAAAATTTGATTGTTGAACAAAATTTAAATTTGGATATTAATACTTGATAAATATTTGATCGATATGATCACATTATCATGGATTTTATAGTTGATTTTTTTTTTGTGATTTTAGGGTTAATCGTATTTTACTTTATGTCTGAAGTATTGATTTATTAATTTTTTTAAAATATTCATGAGATAATTATTCTACAATATAGTTAAATCCAATCATTATCACTTTAGGTGAATCGTAATTAAATATTAAATTTAAAAGTTAGTTTTTATTGGCCATAACCGAAGTTTCAGCCCCAATCTTTATTATTAAAATAAACAAAACTAGGCAAATCAAAGTCGTTATCATCATCTAGATAACTCTATCATTTGAACAAAATTATAAAATTTTGTGTTTGTGATTGATTTGATTTTATGAAATTGATTTTACTATAAAAAAAAATATTAATGAAGGAAAATCCTGGTGGATCTAACAAAAGCTATTTATTATAAACTATCATCTTGTCCTACCTTGCAGGAGATAAAAAATCTTGCTTTTAGTCAGTGTTTTGGTTTACTTTACTTAGATGAGGTGAAACGGTGCACAATAAATAATTTGGTAGTTTTAAGTTCCTTTTTTGATCTGGATTATCTTCCTTAATTAATTAAATACATTCGATTAATTATCTTTCTATTAAAAATAATAAAGTAATTTTAAAAATTAAAAAAAAGTTTCATAATCATAATATAGTTCTATTTACATGTACATCTAGATAAAATGAGGTGATGTATTCCACTGGGATATTACATTAATTATAAGAACCTTTTTCATAAATTAATCATTAAAATATTTAAAACAATAGATATTATTAAATCAAATGTTTTATTTATATTATAAAGAATTTTTCTTTATTTAAATAAGCCTTTTTTTTAAAAATATCCATTTAAGTTTCTACAAACATTAAGAAATATTTATGGGTCATTCACCAAGCACTTCCGAATTACCAGAATTTCTCTTTTTCTCATGTTTTAATTGTAAGATAGTTGTAGTTGTTAGTTGTGAAGTCAATCTATTTACGTAAATATATTTACAATATTTTTCATTTTCCAGATAACTGTAGCACTGTATCAGTAGAGTTGGCTTAGAAAACAATTGAGCACCATGATATCTTCTACTTTTTTGGTATGTAACTAATTCATCTTGTTTATATATTCTTTTATTTGTAATTGATAAAACAAATTTATTATTTTTAATATATAATGATATAAAAAAATTATATTAATAAGAACCATGTTTATTTAATATTAGGTGAAAAATGGCCTGGCTTCGTAGGAAACAAAAAAGATCCTGCCGCCTAGATAGTCGCAAACCGACCCTTGTACAGGTATAATATTTAAATTATTTTTAGGGTTATGAATTTTGAAAAGAATTAAAACAAACTGAAACTATATCTTGGAAAATTATTACTTAGCTATATGTATAATAATATATAACTATATTGTTGGAAGATAGTCAGGGTTTGAGCATGTGTAATATTAAAAGGAAGATTGTCCAAGTGCGATCAAAGAAAAACTCAAATAGTTGTGAAACTATTTAATTATGAGCCAATGTTTCTTCCACATTGGATATCTTCATCAGGGATAAAAAAAAGATTTACACTTAATGATGTAACTTAAATGAAAAATGATCACAATTTTTAAAATGATAAGCACAATTATCTTGGGAAGAAGAAAAACAGCATAAAGATAATTCTAGAACTTGCTTTTTTAATTTTAATGTTTTTATTTATTTATTTATTTTTTTTTTGTAATATTTTGAGAAAATGGCATTTGCTTTCGGCACCCCTGGTATACACTTAAGTCACTCCAAGTTGCCGCAGCACCTACTTTGAGTACTGCTGATCTACAAGTATACAAAAACTAATAGCGGCATCCATTTTGTCTAGCTGACTATAAAAAAAAAACAAAAAAAAAACAAACTAGACAAAATGCTCACAGTTTTATTCAGTCCCGAAAAAATGTGTTATTCGATATCGTTTAAGTTCCGACATATCCTTAAATTCTATTGATAATATTGTGCACCAGAGACATCAAAACTAGTGGCAAAGTCTTTCTTCTATTTTATCATCTTCACGTATTGTATGGATAATTTATATTTTCTTCAAGGATTGATGGAAATATTATTGTTGAGAATTATCTGTAATTATAGTCCTGTATGTGTTTATATAAGTTTAATGATATTTATTTTTATTATGACTATTATTTTAATGAGTATCATAAATTTTTATTGATTCTGTTTAGAGGTCCACTAATAATGAATTAAAATCATCTTCAAAGGGTTTGAAAAAAGGTTTGAAAGGAAAAAAAACAAAAATGATCCAAAAGGATACCCATATTGACAACTTGGTGAGTTATTATTTTTAAAATTCTATTTATAATTTTATAATGTTATTAAATTTTTTTTAAATTTAGAAATTTTTTTCCTCATCGAGTGAATGTATTCTACCTTATTGTAATAATCTGTCAGGACTTATTATTAAATGATGTATTTTCAAAATATCTTCCTCTAAAGTTGCCTTAAATAAAATAATTAACGATCTCTCATTTTTAGTACAGATAAAAAAATATATGGGTATAAATTAAGAAAGAATTCGATAGTTAAGTAATGGAGAAATATTTTCCTCGGATGAAAACTAATTTTTGGAAATAAGTGTTGTATTAATTGAGAGTATTAGTAGTAATTGAAAAGACAAAAAAACATATGAATAAATGTTAATAGTATGTTTCCACATTTTTTTAATAATAATCTGTTTTTACTTTTACTTACCTGCAAATGAAATATATAATAAGGGGGTTGACGGTAGCAGCGTGGTAACGCACCTGTCTGCCAACACTAAGGTTGAGAGTACGAGTCCCCAGCCCTATCCGGGATTTTTTCAAGCATATAATTACGCAATACTCACTCACAGCCTCCCCCTAGGCTTTTGTGAGGCTCATTAACCAATGGGTGGCACTCACAAAAATAGGCGTGGGAGTGATGAACCCACCCTATAAAAACCACGACATCATGATATCATATATTTCCTAAGTATATCGGGCGAGGCCTTGGACCTCCACGGTCTATCAAGCCATTAATAATAATAAGAGGAAGTATTGCATTCACATAACTTTTAGTGATCTGACTTGATTATGAAGAAGATGGTCAGAGATGCAGTTAAAAGAAAACAAAAAAGTATTTAAAAACTATTTTTTTCCCGACATTTTGCCCCACTTTATAGAGCTTTATCATTGCTAAATAGATATAAAAACAACTAAAAATATTTTGACCTAGGATAATAAAATAAAAAGAGAGGTGAATTAAGGCAGGGTTAAAATTATATAAATATAAGTGAAAATAAAATTATAAACAAATGAATAAAAAGAAGAAATAGAAATAGTATTAATATAAAATAGACAATGATAAGAATATAAAAAATTAATTGTAAGTATTAATTAACAAAATATTATAGTATTAAAAATTATTTATAGTAAAATAAAAGGAATTTAACTTAATTCTTATATGTTAATCTTAGGCTCTAATGAAAAGCTTTAATATTAAATAGATAGTAGAATTTTTTTTAAATTTTATAACATTTTAGACTCTTAATCTCAGGGCGGGTTTCTAGGCAATCAGAAGAGTTATCTTTAATAACACTTTTACAATTTTAGTTAATTATATGTTGAGCTAAACTAACCAATTTATACAATCTACTTTATAACCAATTTATACAATCTACTTTATAACCAATTTATACAATCTACTTGATGTTTGATGAGTCTTGATGTCTTCTATTTTACAAACCAATACTGTTTGTAAACAAAGCCTTGGTCCTCTAAAAGTTTTCAACTCACTTCTTGTCCTCCGAAGTGTGTTGTTTGGTGATCCAAACAAAGATCCCTTTATTCTTCTTGGGTGACTCTTCGATGTCCTCTTTTTCAAGATGTCCACCCTTGAGCTAGACAAAAGATGATGAGGACCTCCTCATCCAGGAAACATCATTCCCGCCCGTGCCTAAGCAACGAATCCCCTAAAACCAAGTTTTCTTCCTTCCCTTTCTCTAGGTGTTAATTCTCATCATCGATTGTAGCACTATAGTTATGAGATTTTTCTTATGATTTCCTTTATGAATAATTTTTTTTAATACTTATTCTTACTGTAACTTCAGCTATGATGGGAAGTTAAATAATGTTTTTAAAATATTTGAATCTGCTCAATATGGTCACTATTCAACAGACTCTTTTGGAGGACACGCACCGCCATCTTGACTTTGTTTTGACTAACGTATTTACTATAGACAATGAAAATTGGTTAGCTTTCTTTTTGGTTCAACAAAACAAATTACCATTATTTCACGTTGATACATTAACTAAAAACATACTAAAAACCGTTTATACATAAAAAATAACTATTTACTCAAAAAGAGGATATTGCATTGCAATATATATATATATATTAGAAATTAATTTCTAAGTAAGGTGGTGAGTGAATGCTGTATGATGCATGGACAGTATCAGTTTTTGTTTTTAATTAGCAAAAATTATTATTTTTATAATTATTTCTAAAAATTAATATATTTATTATAGGAGCTCGAAGAAAGTAAAGAAAATTGGGGAAGTGATGTTATATTCAGAACTGATGGCGCTAACATTCCATCCGATTTGGAAATCTTTCCAACTCATAAAGGTATGTAACATTACCAAATACCTATATAATTTTTGGTCTTAAAAGTAAATTTTCTTGTTATTGAAGGTCGAGGATCATATTTCAGTTTTTTTGTATATCCAAAGTATTAAATTCATAATTAACCTAAAAAAAAAATGTAACTCCAAATCAATCTTTCAACCCTGAAATTTCATGTTTGTTTTTTTATCTAAAGTGTTTAGTTGATTGCTCTAATAAGCTCAAAATATTTTAAGATATGTATGTTTGTTATTAAAAAAATAAAATTCATATGTGGTTATTTATCTAGAGATGCCATTTTAATTCTTTGGAATTATTTAGGATTTTCCAGAAGTTAATATATTTGAAATCTTATCTTTAATCAGGTTTACTCAGCTGTATGAAGAGTATTGGTACATTCATAATAATAAATTATACGTATATGTTCAATTTAAATAAATACATAAATTTATAACAAACCGTCAATTGGGTTCATTAAATCTATATACATCAAATATAGCAATAGCATATTTGATATAGCATTTCCGGTTCAGCTAGTCTAATATATAAAAAGAAAATTTTTGTTTGTTTGTACTTTATGCACTGTCGCACCGTTCATCCGATTATGACGGGGCTTTTTGCTAATTGTTCAAAATTTTCCTGGGAAGAATATAGACCAGCGAACCTTTTTGAATTGTGGGTCAAATTTTATTCCCTATTTTTTTTTTTTAGTACTAGCTTCATGGATTACTGAGAGTTTGAATGAACAAGGGGTAAAGGAAATTATATAAAATATTTATTATGAAATATTATTTATTAATGGAAGATTATTGATTGACCGTGTGTATAGATGAATGGAATATGGTCCGGGTACGGTAAAAAAAAAACTCAAATAGTAGATAATTATACTATTTTAATTAATTAATAAAATAGCAAATTATCTACTATTTGAGTTTTTTTTTTACCGCACCCGGACCATTATTTATTAATATGTATACATACACTTAAATGTATAACAAAGTGTAAACATAAAATATTTAATGAAAAATCGGTTGCTGTTTATTTTTAGATAATTTTTTATAAAAAATTAATTTTTAAAAACCAATGAGTGGGTCAGTTGAAAAGCTTGTATGGGTCAATGTCTGATATAGACTTTCCCAATTTTTTGGTAAAAAAAAAAAAATTATTTACAAAAATAAGCGTTTTTGGCGTGTCGTTCAAAAAGTATACAATTTGTCATGGTTATTTTATGCCAATCGATTTAACTCTTTCTGAAGAATAAGAAAAAAATATTACTGTTTCGATTAAATGATTTTTTATTCACTAAAAATTAAAAAAAAAAAAAAAACAATGAGGATTTCAGTAAAGTAGGACAACAAAATTGTTTGTGTTATGACAAATCATATTCATTTTTAGCCTCATCAAATACCATTTTTTAAATTAGAAATTTTTTAACTAGATTTGTTTGGAGGAGTTTTTTTTTTTTTATTCCAGTGGCTATTGTTCATATAATCGTTCATAACTCCTTTGTATTTTATCCAATTCCTACGTTAATAGAACTGTTGGAAAGCTGATTGTCTTCACTTTTAACTTACATTGTAGCAATAGCGAAGCATTGTTGGATTTGCTAGTTCGCAATAATAATTTAGAATAAAAATTAGCTGTACAAATAGGCAGTAACAGATTCTGATCTCTAGTATTGTTCTTATGATGCTTTAACCTCTTTGGAAAGTATTATCTAATTATACTTTCCAAAGAGGTTAAAGCTTAGATGCTGTTATTTAGACTTATATATAAGATTTGATCCTGGATCCTATTGTTGATTTATATTCAGTTTAGAGTTTTAAAATGGCATCTGTATTGTTATTATTGCTATTTTATTTAACACAGCTGCTTTTTTTATTTTAGCTTTTTATTGCATAAATATCTGGTATCTGTTAATAACTTAATATATCTCATCAGGGATTTGAGCGTAATGGGCAATATCATATCAATTCATAATATAATGAACTTGTTATAGGCATTTTCTCTGTTATAAATTATTTTATTTTATACCTTGTTTCTTTTGAGTAGTTACTGATGATAATGAAACAAAAGAGGAAACTGTGGAATTGGTTCAAACTGAAGATCAATACATGAGCTACTACGGTTACGAGGATCAGCATATTTGTTCTGAAGCAACACAAGAGGTAATTAAATCTTCATGTATTAGTATCAAAATACTAACATAAAAAGTTATTTGATTACTTTTTTTAATATTACTAATTTTTCTTTTTTCTAAATTAATATTAACTAGAGTAATTCCAAAAATGAACAGACAGAAGCCGTAGAAAGGCGATGGGCGGAGGTAGATTTTTTATTTATCTTAAAACCTTGAACCTTAAATTTTAGGAAAGGGGTTTTAAAAAAATTGTCTTCGTCGATTACAAAGATTTGTAACTGAAAATATTAAATTCAAAATTTGTTTTTAATTTACTACTTTCACGAGCTTATATTTTTTACACTAAAATATAACATATACGAAAAAAGATTCTTATATAAAGTTTAATAACCTACAATTAGTTTAATATTTTTTAAGGTACGACCAAACTATTTCGAAATATAAAAAATGAACCGAAAAACATGATCTTTTTCACCCCCAATATGCACTAATATCCTGGGAAATGTTCACCTCGTAAGTAGTCCATACAAATCCCAGAAGTCAATTCAGACCAATCCACCACTGCAGTCTTTAGCCTCTCTTAAAAATTCAAATTGCTGGACTATTTAAGCCCGAAGCATCAATTTAAACCAAAAAGGAATTACTTTCTCTTTTTTTTTTTTTGTAGAAATACATGATTCAATTTATTCTCCGATATATTTACATAATTTTAATATATTTAATGATTTTTATATAATAATATATAATTTTGACCCAAGTTCGAATCTGGCTGGGCCGAAAGTTGTTTCAATTGTTGAGTCAACTCCTGTGGGCACTGGAGCCCTCCTGGGGTCCACCCAGCCTCTTAAATTGGGTAAAAATCTGGCGGCCGAACGTGATTCTGACCAAATCACCTCCTTGCACAACCGTTGGTCTAGTAACAGTATTTCTTTACAAAGTACTGAACCCCTGACGGTATACATTTCTAGCAGTATAGATTTAATTTAATTTT
>NW_027109437.1:351445-356926 GCF_000696795.3 Halyomorpha halys
GAACCGCATCAATTTAAAAAAAAACTTTATGCCCAGATCAATAATTTCAGTCGACAATTATCCTATGAGACATTAAAACATTAGGGAATCATATAATTTTATTAATAAGTAAACCTTACTGTAGCTTCCAGCTATATCACTTCTAATTACCTATTTTGTCAATTCTTCACATTAAATTAAAAATTAACACTTTTAATCACAGTTAATTTTCACTATTATAATTCATCACAACAATATTTGTAACCTTTCCCACACTCAGGTCAGGCATTTCAACTATATTTTGGTTAAATTTTGTTATTTCTTTTATTTTAAAAATTCATATCAAGGTTAATTATAATTATCAACATTAATTTTATCCCATATTTTTCATAAATTAATTTTACTTAAAATCTCTGCATAGTGTTGGTTCAGATTTCTTGTGTCTGTTTCAAATTAATTATTTAATTAATGTTTTCTGATATGTAAATGGACTGGAAAATTTTTCTCTTGAATGTATTATTTTCTTTGTGTAAAATCATAGTACTTTCAAAATTGAATGTATGCTGGTTCTTGGTATAATATTGACATACCGTTGTACAAATTCACAATTCTATTTATTTTATATAATATTTATATAAATTTAATGCATTTAGTAATTTTTATTTTTTATAATATTTACATAACTTCTTGTAAAAATACATAATTCTGTTTATTTTCTATAATATTATTGGGTTGTGAAATAAGTTCTTCAATATTTCAATTTAATCCTCTGTATTTATAAAATCATGTTTACTTGGTCAATAATGTTGGATTAGTTATGTTGCTTTTATGCATAAGTTTCAACTGAGATTCCTTATCTCTTAGTGGGATTTTGCTTGCTCAAAATGGAAGAGAAAAAAATGTATTTTCGTCATTTAATGATTTTTTATTTCTGAAAAGGAAAATCTGCTGCAGACCATTAGCAAAATTGGCAGTGTGTATGGCGACGACGCCTTAGGAGAAAGCAATATCGTGAGGAAAAATTCCTGGGGAAAATGAAGTGACCCGCTGTTATCGACTACAAAAGTAGACTTACATCCAAAAAAGGTTATGCTGTCTGTGCATTTGGTGGGATTAGAAAGGTGTCCTTTATTTTGAGCTCCTCCCACCCAACAAGACCATTAACACAGTATATTGTGCCTAGTTGGAACAATTAAAGGCAGCGGTTGAGCAAAAGCGTCCAACGTTGGCTAACCACTAAGGGATAGTTTTCCATCTCAATAACGCCCGTCCTCATTTGTCTTTGCAGACCCAGCAGAAATCATTGGAGTTTGGGTGGGATGTGATCTCCCACCCATCCTATTCACCAGACCTTGCCCCAACAGATTTTCACTTATTTCGGACCCTTCAAAACTCTCTTAACGGGAAACACTTCAATTCACTCGAGGACTGCAAAACGCACATAGAGGAGTTTATTGCATAATAATCTGAGAAGTTCTGGGAGGACGGAATTAAAAAATTACCTGAAAGATGGCAACATGTAATAGATCAAAATGGGTCATATATAATTGATTAAAAATATTTACAAGAATCTGAAGTTTTTATTGAAATCACCAGTAAAAAACGCTACGAACTTATTTTACCACCCAATAACCTAACGTTTTGTTAAAATTCACACTTCTTTATATTTATTTTATATAATTTTAATGTATTTATAGTTTGATTTTTTTTTATAATATTTATATAATTATTTGTAAAAATACATAATTTTTTTTTTCAATATTAATATAACTTTTTGTTGAAATTTATTTTATGTAATATTTGTATAATTTTAATGTATTTAATAATTTTTATAATATTTATATAATTATTTGTAAAAATACATAATTTTTTTTTTCAATATTAATATAACTTTTTGTTGAAATTTATTTTATGTAATATTTGTATAATTTTAATGTATTTAATAATTTTTATAATATTTATATAACTTTTTGTAAAAATACCTAATTCTGTTTATTTACTATAATATTAACATAACGTTTTGTTGAAATTCATAGTTCCATTTATTTTGTATGATATTTACATAATTTTAAAGTTTAAATATTTGTTTGTTTTCCTACATAATCACTATTTCCATTGATAAAATATTTTATGATATTGTGACTGTTTTTGTATCCCAATGTCATAGCAGTTTCCTTCCATGTCATTGAGAAAGCGTTGAACCTCATTTTTCACCTCATCGTAGCTACATCACCTTCCAGCCAAATATTCTTACTGGATGCCAAGTTTGTACTTAGTGAAGGGTGCAGGAAAGGTGTACCAGGTATGAAGTATACGGAAAGTCAATCAAACAGTCAACCCAGTAATTCATGGCAACTGTGTTTTGGAATCGAAAGTGGATTTTTTGGTTGACTTTGTACTTCCAAAGCCAAAATAAATGTGGAAAATTATCACTAGGGGTGAAATTTTTATGTGATAAAAAAACAAAACAAAGTATGTGTTTATCTTAACAGAAATATGTTATAAAAACAGAAATATTTATTATTAAAAAAATATCAACTCAAAAAAAAATTAAAAATTAACTAAATACCCTATAAACAAAATTTTAAATTGTTATAAAGAGGTTTTAAAAAGGAAATAAAATTATATTTTATCATAATGTTTATTTTAATTCCTCCCTCCCATCTTTTTCATCAATAACTTTTCAAGTGGGATGCAGCTTTATAAATTAAAAAAAAAAACATTGTTGACAATTGTATCCCTAAATTGATTTGTATTGACAGAAAGATTATTCAACATCTATAGATGCAATGTTTACTGGTAGTATTTGAAAGAAATAAAATCCCTAGAACCAAGCTTATAAACTTTCATAACTATCCTGTTTATTTTAGGTTCTCCAGAAAATAATTGAAAACTATCTGTATAGTAATTTTTTTCTAATTTAAAAAAAAAATTGTTTCAATTAAAAATAAAAAAGTACCAAATGAGGGAAATACGGACCACAATATGTAATTAAAAAAAAAAATTGGAAGAAGATAGTTAACCGATAATTGTAGGATGATAGTACCTGGCGGTCAGTAAAGGTACCGAAATAGTAAAAGAAAACCATTTATTGTTAACGAAGGTTTAGCCCCACTTCGTCAGGGCTGATAGATTGAAATAGATCTCAGTCGTATGCACTGTTTAAATTTGACAGTGATGAAGCCCTGTTAAGTGGAACGAAACGTTGGTGAACAATAAATAGTCTTCTTTTACTATTTTGATAATCTTATTTACCATCACCTGGACTATCTTCCTACAATCTAAAAAAAAAAAAAAAAAAAAATGGGAAATATGTAAACAAAAAGTAAAAACAATGGAATATTTAAAAATATTAACAAAAAAAAATTCATTTCAATTAAAAAAAAAAGTACCATATGAATGTATGAACCAAAAAATGTAATTAAATTAATAAAAAAAAATGTAGACGCTGTGAAATATTTTAAAATATGTAAAATAAAATATAAAATGGGAAATATGTAAACAAAAAGTAAAAACAATGGAATATTTAAAAATATTGCAGTAAATTTAAAATTTTATAAATATTATTTATTATTATTTTAGGCTTCTTAGATAATAATTGAGGACTGTCTAGATTTTAATTTTTATTTGTTTGTTTTTTTTCTAATTTACAAAAAAAAAATTCATTTCAATTAAAAAAAAAGTACCAAATATGTAATTAAATATGAACCAAAATATGTAATTAAAATAATAAAAAAAATGTAGAAGCTGTGAAATATTTTAAAATATGTAAAATAAAATATAAAATGGGAAATATGTAAACAAAAAGTAAAAACAATGGAATATTTAAAAATATTGCAGTAAATTTAAAATTTTATAAATATTATTTATTTTTTTTTTAGGCTTCTTAGATAATAATTGAGGACTGTCTAGATTTTAATTTTTATCTGTTCGTTTTTTTTCTAATTTACAAAAAAAAATTCATTTCAATTAAAAAAAAAAAGTACCATATGAATGTATGAACCAAAAAATGTAATTAAATTAATAAAAAAAAATGTAGAAGCTGTGAAATATTTTAAAATATGTAAAATAAAATGGAAAATATATAAGCAAAAACTTAAAACATTATAAAAAAAAAAAAAAAAAAAAGGTTTAAAATTATTATATAAATATCTCAAAGTGTTCCTAGAAAACATAAACAGGTATGTTGAAGTTGTAGATTAAAATATGTTAAAACTAAAAAATCTCGTTCATAATTAAAATTATGACTTCAAACCTTAGGTGGAAAGGTGAGGAAGTGAAAAATGAGGTTTAACCCTTTCTCAAGACATGGTGTCTTCATAAATGCATTGATCGAAGTAGTGATTATTTAAAAAAATAGACAAATGTTCAACCGTTAAGAGTATTTAAATATTATGGTAAAAAAATATGAGGCCTTACTTTTGGTTTTGGTATGATCGTGTATTTTTTTAATGCAAAGATAATCTGTTTTCCTACCTTACTTGGAGTCTATAAGGATTTTCATTCTTGTCTGAATATAAAAATAAAACAACTCTCTTTATAAGAATATGAATCGAAGTAGGGTTGTTTTTCTGTTTAGCTCATGTGCTTAACAACGTAGAAACTATCATTATTAATAACTAAAATAAACTGCATTATCAAATGAAAATGTTTTTACAACAAGTTATGGTTTTAATTTGTAATATAATAATATTAATATCAAATTATTGTATTTTTTTTTTTTTTATATTAAATCTCGTTTTAATATTTTAGGGTGATTGGGAAGGCTTTGACCCGTATCTGTTCATCAAACGGCTGCCCCCGCTGACTAGGGAGAGGTGCCCTGCTCTGCCGTTGAAAACTCGTTCTTCACCGGACTTCTCCCTCGTCCTAGATCTCGACGAGACGCTTGTCCATTGCTCCCTCACTGAACTGCCAGACGCCTCCTTTTCCTTTCCTGTTCTCTTTCAGAATACTGAGTACACGGTATTCGTGAGGACCAGGCCTTTCTTCAGGGAATTCCTGGAACGCGTGTCGTCACTCTTTGAAGTAATACTGTTTACGGCTTCGAAGCGGATCTATGCTGACAAATTGCTTAACCTCATTGATCCTGCTAGAAGACTTATTAAGTATGTATTTTTTTTTTTTTAAACAGTTAGTGCAACAATTTTCTTAATTTTAATGTTTTCAAAAGCAGTATTTTTGGCCCTAGAATGAGATAAACTTAAAAATCCATGAGGAATCATGGACCATTCTCAGCTTTTGTTTTCATGAATTTTACTCGTATAATATAATAGCTGTTCAAGTAAAGAGCTTTCGAAACTTTGACTAATATGCAAGATTTCGAGATTTTGACTAACTGATTAAAGTCTCGAAAACTCATTACTTTAACTGCCCTGAAGTGGGCACTTTGAAGCTCTACAAAGTGGGGCGAAACATCGGAAAATGAATAGTTGTTAACTGTTTGTTCCCTTTTAACTTCACCCCTGACCATCTTCTTCATAATTTGAAATTATAGTATTA
>NW_027109437.1:356976-375056 GCF_000696795.3 Halyomorpha halys
CGTGACCTTATATTGTAAACTGTTTTTAGAGTTCTACTACTGGGTAGTTTCTCTACATCCTGTATCATATCATTATGTCATTATGATCAAATTTACTGGTTGTATTTTTTTATACAGTTGTAAATATCAACAAATAAATAAAATAAAAATAAAAATAAAATTACTATAGTAATTTTTATGAAGGAAGATGGTCCGGGTTGTCAAAGAAGATAATTTAGAATAGTATAGAAACTATTATACACCAACATTTCACTCCACTTTACAGAGCTTCTTGTCTGGTGGCTCTTGTCTGGTAAGTCACTGTGGTTGAGGAGACATAAAGCGTTTTATTTATCTTTACCTCTCCTCATTCTTACTTTTACTTGCCAGACGAGAGTTCTAATGAGGCTCTGCAAAATGGGGGCAAAATGTTGTATAATAAATATTTTCTATATACAATTTTGAACTATTCCTTCAGTCAGAATTGTTATAGTAATTAAAAAAATTACTGTAATAATAATTTATATACTTTTATGGAAAATTAAAAGTCAAAGATCAGTCAGGATATATATATATATAAATTTTTCACTGTCAAGATATTATTAAAAAAAATCAGTAGAGCCAAAAAAAAAAGAAAATATATATATATATAATATGCCTCTCAAAAGGATATGTAAAATGAAGATGTACTGAGTGGTGTCAGAACAACTCAAATAGATAAAAAAACTATTTAGTGTGAGACAACGTTTCGTCCCTCTTTGCGCAGGGCTAAAAAAGATACAAACATCTATAAACTGTAGAAGAAAGCATTGACCGACCATATTGAAATTAAAGAAGAAACTGTTCTCTTACTTTGTATTATTTTGTTATTATTTATTATTTTAGTTCTTTATATATTTTTTTAGCCCTGATGAAGCCCTTCAGTGTGAGGCAAACATTGGCTGATAATAAATAGTTTTTTTTTTTATTATTTGAGTTATTCTGACCTCACCCGGACTTCTTCTTCTTTTTATATACTAGTATGTTTATACCATTAGTTGTATTTTTAAATTAGTTATGTTTTTTGGATATAATTTTGAATTTGCATAGTTTTGATTTATGTTTATTTTTTTATTTATTTATTGATTTGTTTTATGTTATTTATGTTTCTACCTGCACAGATTCTCAATACTATATTAAGAAGACGGTTAGCAACTCCTATACTTACTGTTAGGAAGAAAATCTAACTCGTCTTACGCTACTGTACTGACTCTGAGAATAGTTCATTACCATACTATATTTTACATTCGAATTATATTTTGATTTTCCGTTGAGATTTGTCTAGTCTATTTATACATTTAACCACAACCTAAGGTGCTGTAGAATGACATCTAACGATGGAAAAAATAAACCTAAATTTGTTCTTTGTACATTTTAATATTTTTGTTTATCACTCAATTTTGGTCGAGTATTTGCTGGTACCAGGATTTTCTTAACAAGTCAAAGGAGAGAAGGTGTTAATGATATAAGTATATATTTCTTCTTCGGTGCGTGATTCTAGTTCAGTCTCGTCGTTGTTTTGATCTTGAGCCCTGTGCTAAACCCAGCTTTTGAGGCAACTGTTGTTGCCTCTACAGATCTCGAATAATTAAAAGTGTTAAAAAATTCTATGTTATTTTGGCACCGAGCGATTGATGCTGCTAGGCGCCGGACGGTAGTTGTTATACTTTACTGGATAAATAAATTTTAGGGAGATGGTCCGGGTGTCAGTAAAACAAAAATATTCAATATTGTAAAAGAATCTATTTATTTAGCACCAGTATTTCATCCCACTTTGCTGATCTTCATCAGTGCTGAAAGAGAAATAACTTCAAAAAAATTATTTGTATTTTACTATAATTTACTATCATGAACTTATTAGTGTTGTGATAAGTTAATGATAGTAAAATACAAAAATTGTGAAGGATAGAAACTATTATTAAATGTTATAGTGACAAACAGGTTTATTTTAACTAGGTTAAATTGACTTGGACATAGCCTGCAAATGTTAATAAATCTATGTGAGGATGTGATATTAAATTAAAGATTACCCTTGATGACGGCCAGAAAGGCCGAAACGGTGGACACGTAATATGTTTTAATAAAGAAGGTTGAGACTATTTGGATAATTTGTGTTATTATTAATTAAAACTTTTATTACTAACTTGGTATTATTTATTTTATAGTAAAATTGATTTGGACTGGGAAGATGAAACAAGCATTCATGGAGCTTCAGGGGTCATTTTCGAGGGAAGAAGTAGGGTATTTGATAATACCACGTCATGCTATTGCATTGGCACGTGCCATCCAACTGGTGTACGAGAAATATCTACTTGCCGTTTCGGCGCCCCAGCATTCATATCATTTCCTCATTTCTATCAAGCCGATTCCGTCTTCAGAAAAATGGTTTCTGGGATGGAACCATCTGAAAAGAATCATACGTTTGACCTTACTCTTCATAAGGTAACTAACTTTATTTGGGATTTTTTATGTATATTTTTTAAGAAGATTATATTTTTTTTTAATAATCAAGTTTTTAAGTTTATAATGTAATTGAATTTAAAAAAAGTACTGATTTCCCTCCATTTTTATGGGATTCCTCTTTGATTCATTTTACTGCAAAAATGGGTTATATAAATAGTCAATCTAAATATTAGCGATCAAACCTTGTATAAATTGGATTTATTGTAGGATTATAAAACCAAAAAATTGTTTCGCCATCTAACTTAACAATTTTACATTTTTTTAAAATTAAGTTTTTCTACCTCTTGTTACATTGTTTAGGATGTTATATTTTCAATCGAAAGTACTGTCCTAATATTAGGAATAATTATATGAATAGATGATATTTCAAAAAAGTCTAAAGAATTAGGCCTTTTTAAAATTAAGTTTTTCTCTGTTTTAATATGTTAAATCATAACTTTAAACAGGATAATTTCAATTTTTTGTTTTTACTTTAGGTACAGGCTGTTTCGTGAACACTGTGTTTGTGTAAATGGCAATTACATAAAAGATTTGTCGATTTTGGGACGGGACCTCTCTAAAACTATCATCGTTGATAATTCCCCTCAGGCGTTCGGCTATCAGGTATATCCACTACTAAATAACTATGATATTTATTGATGTTTCGCTTTTGAGTTTTTAAATAAATATTTCAGTAACATTAGCTAATTTTGAATTGATGTTTCTAGTTGGAGAACGGTATTCCAATAGAAAGTTGGTTCATGGACAGATCAGATTCTGAACTGATGAAGCTACTTCCCTTCCTTGAAGATCTAGTTTACATGGTATGTTTATCATTTATACATTTAGCAATATCATAAATTTTTACTACTTTGTGCTGAGGGTACACGTTGGGCCATATAGGATTTTATGACATCAATACCTTATGTTGATTAGTTTAGCGATGGTTGTCATGGAAGGCACCGTCAGTAGAGTTAAGGTGAAGGGAAGAATTGGTGACTCCTTTGCTTTTGGTTCGGGCCATAGGCAGTGTGACTCATTAGCCTTACTCCTTAATATTGTCCTAGTGACCATCATGAGAATGACAGGATTAGATAATGGAGTAACAATATTTCTCAGAATAATTTAACTGCTTACATATGCATAAAATGTGATCTTTGCAGAACGATCACTTTGAGCAGTGTAGGATGCATTCTGTAGGTTGGAAGATGATGCACAGAAAATGGGGCTCTATGTCAACGTTGGCGAAAACAAAATCCTTGTTTTAAGGAAGAAGCTTGTCGTGCACTATAGCTGCCAATGGAGCTTACTTTCCTCTTGCGAGCAAGTTTAGACTATATAAGACCATTATTCGGGCAGTTGCTACATATGCATGTGAGACATGGATCATTATGAAGGCATCTGCGGAACGAATATATTGCTTTGAAAGGAAAATCCTGAGACGAATAGTAAGACCTAAACTGGAGAAAGGAGTTCCCTATCTAAGAACAAACAAGGAAGTCTATTCAATGTACGACAATCGATCGCCCAGTTTTCTCAAGTTGAGTGCTTGAAATGGTTAGAGCATAGTGAGGCAAGAAGGCTGTAGAAGTGTGAGGGGGGAAAAGGGACAAAGGACCTACAGTGTAGACAAAGGATTCTTGTTTGGTGACTGAAGAACAGAGGCAGATAGTGGAGATATGGCACTGAAGGTAAAGTCCCAGTGTTGGAGAAACGTATATAATTTATTTTATTTTTTTTCTTACCTAATAATTTAATTTATTAAACAAATACAATATATATATCTACATATATACATACATATTTAGTGCTCTTCTTTTGCCACATGAGAGACTCTATCAGAAGACTCTATCATGGGAAGACAGAAGGAATTGGGGAAGACCAAAGGCAAGATGGATGTATAATGTAAAATTGGATCTAAGGAAATACCGAAAATTCATCCAGCCAACAGGGTTGACTCAGCAAAGGCCAAAGATGCTCAAAAAATGAATGAATGGCTTTTAGCAGCTAAATGATGTTACGGCGGGTAGGGGTTAGTAACATTTACTAGCCCAACTTTGAATAGAAATTAAAATAAAAGAAACAAAGAGCCGAATTTTGTTATTATTGTATTTTGACCAAGTGGACATAATGAAGTGTAAAACAAAATGAACAAACATAAACTGAAACAAAAGAAGAACTTAACTAAACTTAAAAATATTACAAAAATTATCTTGTAATGTTAAACTTCAAAAGAAAAAAAATCCTTGTGGAGGATGAGCCGACTTTGATTGGAGTCCGTTCTCCTTAGCAAAAATGACTAAGATGGCCAGACCGCTGGCTATGAAGACTCAGTAGTTTGAAGAAAGACCTCAGTCGATGTGTGTGCACACAATGAAACTTAAATATGTTTTTTTTTTTAAGACAAAAGACCACATCTCTTTTAACATAATAAAAAAACCGTATGTTCTATAATTGATTATAAACATATGTTGGCCGGAACAGATTTGAAAAAAGTTCAGATAAATTAAAATCAACCAGAATTTATCAAAACGAAAGGTGATGACTTTTGGAAATCGTATGTGGCCCTACTTTGAAACCCTTGGCTCAAAGTTAAACCATTTTATGTATGTGACTGAGTAAATATTTAATTTTAAAATAAGTAAAATTTTTTGAAAAACTAATTAATTTTTTTTAATTTTTAGAATGAAGATGTTCGACCACATATTCGAGACAAGTTCAGGCTGTTCACATTTCTTCCTCCTGATTAATTATTTCAGGAAACATCCTTATGCAGCTTAGGAAGTTGTTGATGGAAACGTTTATTGTTAATTTGTTGTTTAGTTTCTTTTTAATTTGAAAACCCTCCAAAGTTTAAGTTTGGATAATTTTTTTTATCTAATTTGTGCGATCAAAGTAACAGTAGAATGTTAGGTGTTAGTTAAAACTAAAAAATGTTTCATTTTTGATCTCCAATTTTTTTTTTTTTTTTTTTGGTTTTTTTAGGAAAAATGTTTAATTTAGTTTAAATCAAAGTCAATGCTTTAGGAGAAAATTTTATTGTAATTTTTAAACTTATTTTAGATTAACATATCTAAGTTGATTCTTAAATTTTAATAGATCGATGAAGAGTTAGATCGGATGAAAATTAATTGTTCTGTATTTACAATTTGTTTTTAAAAATCGTTTTACAAAAATTGTTTATTCTGAATAATTAAATTTTGTTTTGTTTATTTTATTAAGTTATGTTTTGAACAATTTTTCTGTTTTATTTGATACAAATGGTTCGGAGTTTTCTAATAGTTATTTTAGAATTTTAGATTTTTTTTTAGTCGGCTGTTCTTTTGAAGGTATTCAAATCTTGTTAAAACTACTTAAGGCGAAATTAAGAATTATATTTTGATTATTTAATTTTTTAGAAAAAAGTTTTATATTTATTTCTAGATGTTATATAAAAAGTTTATTGTTTCTTTTCTTCTGTTAGTGTACAGTTACTTAATCTTAGGGATTTCTATTGTTAATACAAGTGAGATATTTGTGTTAAAAAAAATGTATTTGTTTTATTCAAAAATTAACTAGATTATATTTAAAGATAGAAAAGAAAATTATGAATCATTTGAAATTTGAAAGACAACAAGAAAATTATAAAGGGAAATGTCAAAACTAAAGATGGATGTTAACATTGACTATGTAAGTGTAATACTGGTGGATTACCGAGATAATTTTGAAATCTGATCATTCAAAATTTGAAGTGAGGGGGCTACGAGGCAAATGCCAAAATAACGGCCAAACAACAGCTTCTGATTTTAGAAATAAGCGTAGGGGTCTTCACGATTCAAGTCATTCGCATCAGTCTGGTTTTTTAATGACAATTGTCATACTGACTGACCGTCTGGGGGATTAAAATCCGATTGTATCTTCTTGAATTTTTATTGAAAGTAACTTATGAACTCCTCTAAAATAAATATTTTGGGCCGCCCATAGCTCAGTGGTTAAGACACAGTCTTACCAATGTGATTGTCTATTGGCGGTGCCGGTTCGAATCCGGCCTGGGACGTTGACTTTTTTCATTGAGTGGCGGTCCCACAAAATGAAGAACTTTGACCCCCAACCATGGTTAGGCTGTATAGGACTCCAATGGGAGTCTTGGCCGAAAAAATAAATAAATATTTTTGAACGGGTCTGGAGCAGTGGTGCCTATTTGCTCTATTTAAATTTAAATTGAGATAACTTATTAGCTACTTAAATAAATTATCAAAATTTAATAATTTCATCAATTCATTGTTTAAGAGGAATCACGTTAAAGAGATCGGTGATGAGGGATCAGTTACAGCTCTTGGAAGCTTAAGGATTACGTTACTATGTGATAATATAAATAGGCTTTGCCTCATTCAGGGTATATTGAATTCAGATTTCTTTTTAAATAATCTAGTAAGTAACTATACACTAATAGATACTACTTTATAATTTTTTTTTTTTAAATGAATATATTTTTTTAAATTGTTTATAAAAATAATTTAATTTAATTTTTTTTTTTGTTTTACTTGGTACGATACAGATATAAATTATATATTTTTTGATATTTTAGCCACGTATACTGATGTACAAAATGTTGACTTATTAATAATTAGTGAAATTTTTTAAAGAACTTCGTATTAATATCAAAGAACACAATTATTATTCGATAACAATTTCTAAAAATTTAATAAAACCAAATCATACTTTTTTATATCTGTACCTCAGAACCATACGAACGTAAGTCACCTTAGGCCAACTATTCAAGGGTAGTACAAACATTGGTTAGGACTTACATTCTTACTGCCCTTAGAAAATCCTGAGAGTAATTTTTCAATGCTCTTTAAGTTGTTATGGTTTATTGTAAAATGAAATCCTACATATAATGATGTAATATTCCGAAAATCGTAATAATTAAACTTAGTCTGGTTCCCAGGTACAGATATTTGACTTTTTTGACAAATGTTAGACTTCTTTATCCATCATGTTGTTTCTTACCTGATGATTAATGATTTAATGTTGCCATCCATTTCTAAAAATACTTTCTTATTAGCACATTTTTTTATTTATTATTTTATGATTTTTTTTTATGTCAAATTTTATTTTGACACTTCGCTATTCTATGTTAGATTATTTCAATATTTTTTATTACCTGATAGTTCCATATCACTGCCCCAGTTGAACAGTGTATCATTTCTATAAATGGTTATTTTGAGATATACGTGTAATCTTAGCAATATATAGGATACATATACATAGGAAAACATATGTCATGATATCTAAATAAGAAAAATAGTTCAAGATATTAGAGTTTTGAACTGTATAGATCATATCCTTATCGTTAAGATTACGTGGATATCTATAAATAACAATTTTTTAAGATGTTACACTGTTGAACTGGGACAGTGATATGTACAATTTTATATTTGCGTCTCTATTGTTTTTTATTAAAAAGCATTATTAAATTCTCAGAAATTATTATCAAATAAAATCACTTAAATAAAATGAAAAAAAAAAAATGAAATTTTTAAAATTTATTCTGTCAGTGCGCTTAATATAAATTTTTTTTTTTATTCAAGGCTTATTGTGCCATAATTTATGCTATATTTATAAAAAATACAAAATAAATATTAAAAATTTAATTTTAATTATTTCTTATTATTTTTTGAAAATAATGTTTAAAAAATATATTGAGTTATATTTTTAAAATTTGGATGTAGGGCACATATTTGAGTGCTTTCACATATTCAGATTGGTATCTAATAAGTCAACATTTTGTACATAATTTATATGACTATCGATTTGAATTATGAAAGCTGTTTTATTATTACGTGATATGTTTCAAGTTGTTTAATTTTCCTCAGTATGTTTCATTCTTTCTTTTAATTGTTAATCGAGTTAGAGTAGCCTGTGAGTTAAGGAAAAGTGATATGTTTTAAGTTGTTTTGTTTTCCTCGGTATGTTTCAATCTGTTACCGAGGTAGGATAGGCTATGAGGTAGAGAAAACTATGTTTTATGTTTTATTTTCTTCAATATGTTTCATTTTTTCTTTTAATCGGTAACCGAGTTAGGGTAGCCTGTGAGGTGGGGAAAAATGAATTAATTGTGCCTTCATCATACAGATTAGAGTTATAATAAATATATGTCCTTTTTTTTTCATTTTATTTTAAATAAACTCATTATTTTTATTATTATTTTTTTTGTTTTTTGAAAACATGTTCGTTTGGGACATGTTTTGAGAGAAAATGTGAGAAAAAAATAGGACGGTTGTTTATTAATTAAAACACAGATGCACCACGATCACTTAAGATATAAGATATGTAAAATTATGCTTGAAAATCCTGTTGAGTTAGGAACATTTTAGATTAGCTAGAATATTCTATTTTCCATTATTATTTTTCGAGAGGAGAAAAAAAGATGCTTACGGAAGAATGTTAACAAGAATCGAATTAATTAAATGTTATATATTCGGGGCCAGGCAATAGTTGAGCTTAATGTATAATTGTTTTCCTCGCATTATGTTTTATAACAATTAAAGTTTATTTATTTTCTTATTTTTTCTTTTAGCGAAGAAGAATCAATTTAAAATCGATTGTATATGTACATATTATTTTACCATGTTAAAAAGTAACAAATGTTGGACTTGTTATATCAAGAAAAATCCTTTATTAATAAATGTTTTTGTTTGTTTTCTTTTAAATAAATAAAAAAAAAAAATGAAGGTATTTAAATGTTGTCTGTTGTAAAGTGATGTCTGAATATGATAACTTATGTACGTAGCATCACTTTAGTATTTTTTTGTATATTAATGAAGATTGAATGTAGTATGTTTTTGCTGCATTAGAGATCAAATATAGCCGATATATCATCCTCAATTTGTTTTTTTTGTTTTTTTTCACTAAATGGTATAATTGAGGTATTCACTTGTAAAACAAGTGATAGCTGGTCGGAAGAAACCATGGCAACTAACAAAGATGGCCGCCCGACACAGTCTGTTTCTTAATGATAAGAAAATTAAATCCAATATTTTCAAAGTTAGTAACAGTTCTGACAAGAGCTCTTTTGGTGATAGCAATGCTGAAGACCTGAACTATGGTTTTGTGTATGAGTGCAAACGAATCAGTTCCAAGTTACTCCTAAAATAAAGTAAGAAAACTGTTTTGAAGTAAAACATGATATCTACAGCAGATAAGATGTTTTATCATCTTGTCATTTAACTTACTAAACAAAAGTATTTTTAACTTTGATTTCTTCAACCATGAGTCAAGTATGTGAAAGCTGAACTTGATAAAACATAAAAAATTTATAATTTGGAATCTACTTACAAATGTTTCATTATATTAGGTAGAATACAAATTTGTGCTAAGGCGAACATGTTATCTGCTGCAATTTAACCCCCACTAGGTCTGTCAATTCTGTACCATCTGTTGTAGTAGCATTTTTGATAGTTGACAGTATATGTAACGACCATGAAGCTACTGTTGTGTTAAAACTCATTCAAATCACATTAGGTGTCAGATACCATGTTTTATGATCGAGTACCTCAAATATTGTAAAACATTGTATCTGCAAGTATATTCCTCTATTATTCGTTCTTATGTCCCAAAAAATTGTGAGTAGCAGATAGTAAAAGTTTTATGTTTTTAATATACATGAAATAATTGGGTATTATAATTTTGTGATTTTTGTTGCCTCCAAGTACCAAATATTATCCTCAAACTTTAATTATCGATTTTCCACATGTTTTCATTTTGTTAGTTACCATGTTTTACGACTGAACACCTTAATTATTATTGGATATTTCAACATCTGAAAAATGTTTTTGTTACACCTACATTAAATGAACATTGTTAATTACGTTGCTTGAGGGTATGAAAATATTATTTGAAGACTTCGAGTACCGAGTAATTCATTCAGGTAAACTTTCTGGGACAGTTAAAACCATGGCTGGAGTGAGCATGTGTCCTGTCTTCTATTTTATTTCATGTAATGGATTATGTAATACCTACAACCATAGGAAATAGAAAGAGTGTGTATACAATGTAATACAGTAGAAGTCTTTAATACAATATTAAAGACCTACTAGAAGATTTTATGAGGAGAAGATGGTCGGGGGTGCGGTAAACAAAGATACAGAGAGAGAGAGAGAGAGAGAAATGTTTTATTCATTCATGCTGCCCAAATACATCGGGTTGCTATATTATACAGGATACTTATCAATCCGTAATCGGACATTTATAAATTACATATTTTTACATGGTATAATAAAATAGGAAGAAAACATTTTTTTTTTCCCCACAGTTTTCTTTTACAATTACAAATTTCAGTATACACACCAAATACAAAGATTTCAATTTATTCCTTTTTTTTTCCCCCTTCTTGTCTATTCCATTTCACAATTTTTATTTCATTTTATCGACAAATTCACTCTTCCGAATTTACCCTCCCAGATCCTCCCAGTGACCCGCTAAACAAATTCACTATTAGACGGCAATGTGAGATCAAACCACAGAAATACTAGTCACAGCAGTAGATCAGTTTACAGTAAAACAAGCAAATAAATACATTTTACCAAAACAAAACTAATACATAGATTGAAAGGAAAATAGAATAAAAAGTTGGTTAAAAGAAATACTAGATTGGATACATAAGTAAAAAAAAAATAATAATAATAAAATAATTTAATGAATAAACAAGTTAAAACACACAAATCGACAGGTCCACCTACTAAAATAAATAAATAAAACAATTATTTGTGCTGACGTTTTGACCAGAATTTCAGACCTTCATCAGGGCGAATTCAGACTTGGGCGAAAGTTCCGTCTAAAGTGCCATGTTTTGTTATATTACATACAATACCAGTTTGTGTTAGAACAAACGAGTTATCTGTGAGTAACTCTGAGTATCATGTTTCATACCCACTAGGTCTGTTATGACAGTATTTACTATCTTGACAGCATTGTAGCTCTAGGTCTTGCATGATAATTTATTACGGTACATATGACATGAAAAAAAAGTTTTTTTTCCATACGAAACCCTCCATTCCAGCTCTCCATGGTCGCCTTACTTATATGACTTTTCAAACAGACAATTACAGCGAGTAGGTTGGTCGATGTACAACATGTCACAATCTCACAAGAGGAGATCACAACATTAAAAAAAAAGGCTATCCTAAAGGTTGGAATTCCAATGTTTCTGGAAATTTATATATTTTTTTAGATATCAGTATGAAGGGTGTTTGTTGAGTTCCTAATGTTGACACTATCATTACCTCAAGATTTGTTTATTTAACGCATTTCATACTTTAACTGGCCTAAATATAAGTGTCATAAGGGTTCTTAGAATTAACTAGAAATAATTTAATGCATGAATTACTAAACAAATTTACTATTGTTTGTTCCTAACTAACCAATTTAAAACACACATGAATAAATATGACTGAAAAATTATACATCGTTTGAACTCAGATCAATAAAATAAACAAATATAAAATGAGAATTTAGAATGTTAAAATAATAATAGTTCAACTAACTGCATAAAAAGAGAATGAATAAGAAATGTAGAAAATAATAGTTCCGATAAGAACCGTTAGAGGCCAGCATCATCCAAACAGCTTGAACATACTTTTAATTTAATAATAGTTTGACTAACTGTATAAAGGTAGCAGCACCAATCAGGAATGTTAGGAATAGTAGTTTTATTAACTGCCGCAAGAGACCAGCACCATCCAAATAGCCATATTTCAAGTCTAGCTGGAAAATTTTTATTTTGTATTAGGATATTAGGAACTTGCAGGAGCTCAGCAAGTCCGCCTGACGTGTTGAAACAAATCTATCGCAAATATGTTCCAACACAAGTTATAACTATCTGATCCGATCAGTAGAGCTCCAGCAAGTTCCTAATATCCTAATACAAAATAAAAATTTTCCTCCTAGACTTCGGATATGGCTGTTTGGATGGTGCTGGCCTCTTGCGGCGGTTAACAAAACTACTATTCTTAACTTTTCTGACTGGTTCTGCTATCTTTATGCAGCTAGTCGAACTATTAATAAAAGTATCAAGCTATATTTCGACTTAGGAAACGGCTGTTTGGATAGTGCTGATCTCTAACGTTGATAACTAAAACTATTATTTTCTACATTTCTTATTCATTCTGTTTTTATGCAGTTAGTTGAACTATTATTATCTAAACATTCTGAATTGAAAGATCAGTTAGAAACTTCAAGTAATTATGAATTATTATTATTATATCACAATATGAATTATTATATATACTGTAAAAATTTAAATATAAGAAGATGGTCAGGGTTGCAGTAAAAAAAAGGACAAATAGTTTATAACTATTTGTTCTTTTTTTAACTGCAACCCTGACCATCTTATATTTTATTATATACACTATATTATTCTTTTTAAATTAAATTAAAATCCAGGATCCCTGGAGGGCTCCAAAACCCATCAGAGTTGACTCACAGCTATAGTGTATTGTTCATCTTCATTTATAACAAGTTCTTATGGTGCATATGTCCTCATAAAACATGTTAAAAGCCTAACTCCTTAAAAAATGTAAATAGTTAACTTTTCTTAAAAAAACTAAATTCTAATATTATTTGAAGTTTTTAAAATATCTTTTATAACAATGCAATAGACAGGTAGAATTATTGTACCTTTTTTTCCCGATCCCTCTAAAACAGAAAAACAGAATGCATTACATATGGTTTCATAACGCAAATTAGATGCTTCCTTTTTCTACCGTCGGTACTTGAAGGTATACAGTGAATTACTTATCTGATGTTTTGATGTCTGTTCAGTGAGAATTCGACTAGAAATATTTGGAGGTGAGGTGGCCTCCTTGTAATGATTGAACAAAGAATAGCAAAAATAAAGAAATTAATGTTTATAGATGAAAGATAATTAGTAAATAACAAAAAAATAGTCAGAAGTCGAAAAATAAAAGGAAGTCATATGAAATGACTCCAAGTATTTGTTCATAGTTGCTTGAAAAGAATACTTGGCATCCGCTGGCTTGAAATTATTTCCAATAAAGACTTGAAACGGAGTACTGACCTTGAGCAGATAGAGGAACTGATGATGAAAACGAAATGGAAGTGGTTTGGCCGCACCTTAAGACTGCATGACAGTGCTATTAGTACTTTAATGAAAACTATGTATAATTACTAGTCAAAATTCATGAGTCTGCCAAATATAGGTAGGGAGAATAAAAAATGACGACTGTTTCAAAGTGATAAGAAAAAGTAATTTTTCATTCGGGGCTCGATATCTCAAAAAGTAGGAACAACACAAGAAAACCTAAGAGAATGTCATTTAAAGAAGAGTAAATTTGCTAAAATATGAGCACTAATAGAGTTATTTACATTAAATAGTTTTTGAGATATAGCTTTTTAAAAAGTAACATTTCATAAAAATGTTGTATGGGACGTACTGAAAGATCAGTAATTAGTGAATTTATTTTGAAAAATTTACATCTCAAAAACAATTTGACGTACAGATGTCTACTAGCACTCAAATTAAAGCTAGTTAAATGAGCTATAAAGTATTTTATGATGTTTGTAGGAGTAATAGTTTACATGAAATTCGCTAAAATAATTTGATTTACAGTTGTTTAGACAAATTTTCATTTGCCAAATTTATATTCATATGTGAATATCATAAAAACTACTTCTTCTACGAAGATAAGTGTCATAAACTACTTTATAGTAAGTTAAATTTCCTTTATTTTGAGTGTTTGCTGACATATGTGCGTCTTATGGATCTAGAGATATATTTTTTCAAAAATCCAACATTTTATAGGAACAACTATAAATTAACATTTTGTGAGTTTATTTTGTCAAATATCATAAGAACTACTACTCCTATAAAGATAAACATAATGATCTATTTTGTATTAAATTTAACTAGTTTTAATTTGAGCGCTGGCAAACATCTGTACGTCCAACGGTTTCTAAAATAAAGTTTTTCATAAATCAGACTTGTTGTCCGAACAACTATAAATCAATTTATTTTAGCAAATATCATGAAAACTACTATTCCTACAAAGGTAAAGGTCATAACCTTATTTATAGTCCATTAAACTAGCTTTAATTTGAGTGCTAATATACGTCTGTACGTCACATAGTTCCTGAGATATAGATTTCTTAAAATAAATTAGTTAATTACTAATCTTTCAGAAGATTTTTAAGAAATTTTACTTTTTAAAAAGCTATATCTCGAGAACTATTGGGCGTAATGAGCTCTGCTCCGAATGAAAAATCAATGTTTTTTTAAGGTTTTGAAACAGCCGTCATTTTTTAATCCCCCTACCTATACTTGGCAGATTCATCGATTTTGACTATTAATTATACATAGTTTTTATTGAAGTAATCAAAAATTGGGGTGAGATAACTGCCTTTTTTTCTTCCTGTCTCTTGTACTATATAGAGAAATATGTACTTGACTGGAATCCAGAGGATGCTTGGAAGCAAGAATGATTATAATTTTACAGAGCTAAGTTTTTTTATAAAAGTTTCTTCTATGAAAACAATCCCAAAAGTAAGTTATACTTTTCAAAATGATGAATTCTATTTATTTCCTATAATATTTACATAATTTGAAAGGTTGAACTTTTGTTTATTTTTCTTTAATTCCTATTTCAGTCAATGTATTTGAAAGAAAAGATGTGAAATTGGAAACCAGTCACCCAAGACAGGCAATCATGGAGAAGGCTGGTTCTGCAGCCAAGTTTTACTAGGTCTAGAGTTTGTATGGTGTAGATCCACCCGAAAAAAAAAATAATATTGGAAATCAGGTTGATCGTTTAGAATTCTGTCAAAATGGAATAAAATGATTATTCTGCTTACTTTTTATATGATTAAATATTTTTGTTAAAGTATAAATAAGCATCAGACAGTATTGGCTTATCATTAGATAACATATATTGGACTAAGTAAGGAGAGATGTACTATATTAACAATATTATAATTGAAAAAAAATACAATATAATAATGTTAGGCAATTATTAGAAAAATAATAAAACTTATCAATGATAAAATAAAATGGAATGGAATATATATTTTAGTGTATTGGAAGGTGGGTTGATGGCCCTGAAACATTTTAATTCAATTAATGAGCTTCTGAATAAAGTATATTTAACAGGGAAAATATTTCGACTGCATACAGCTAGATAATATAAAAATCTTCCAGTCATAGAACCTAAATTATAAGTTTTTACTTTTCTTCCTGTTGGTCCACCTTCTGAAAAGAAAAGTTGGTTTTCATAAGATATATATTTTTGTACATCCTTGATTTATTCACCATATGTGATGTTTCTGGATCTGCTCTTCGTTAGCATCACTTGTTATCACTGAATGAAGTTAAAAAGCCCTGACTTTTCTTGTTTCACAGATATGATCCCTTCTATATCTTCCACTATGATATAAATCACAGTTACGAGTTGTATTAAAAAAAATTATTATCTTAAGTCGAATCAAAGTTTTAAAGTTGAAATAGTTTTCTAAATATAATAAAATTGTTGTTGGTTGTTTATTTTAAAATCTTTAAATTTAAAAAAGAATGGGATCGTAATATTTCAGTTTTCTATGTTTTCGCTTTTTTCTTTTAATCCACATTTTCCAGATATCATGTACGCTTATATTGGTGAAAAGACGTGACAAACAAGCAACTAACACTGAAACAGAGAGAAAAAAAGGAGAATTAACTTTCGAACTTCAGTTACTTTAAATTATTTTCACCAGCTAAATAAAACAAATATTGCTGTCCCAGCTCAACAGTATAAAATTTTAAAAAATGGTTATTTTGAGATATGCATTTAATCTTAGGCTATGATCTATACAGTGAAACATGTGTCATAAAATCTAAGTAAAAAAATATTTTGAGATATTACAATTTTGAATGGTATAGATCTTACCCTTATTGTTAAGATTACATGTATATTTTGATATATTACTGTTTTGAACTGTATAGATCTTACCCTTTTTGCTAAGATTACATTTATATCTCAAAATAACCATTTTTTGAGATGTTACACTGTTGAACTGAAACAGCAGTATATTGATAACAAAAATATATGAAATAAAATAAGTTAACCTTAATATCTCATGAAAATTCTGAGTACCATTTAGAAAATAGTGATGAATACAGAATTGACTTATTATCTAATTAATATGTTATAAATTAATAATTAGAGTAGATATTTTAATTTAAATAGTAAATATTGGTGAATAATCCTACATAATGAAATGCTATTCAATTAAAAATTAACCAGGCAAAAGCACTTTAACTTAAAAAAAATTAAATTTTTCAATAATTAACAGAACAATTAGTGTTTGATTACTTCTTTTCAAGTTATTGCACAATTTTCTAAAAATCAGAATGTTTAAAATTGGTGAAGTAATATAATTAAAATGGATTAATTTCTTTCCAGATTTTGAGATTTTATGTTGTAGGAACCCAACAAATAGTTAATTTGAAGAATCGTATAAAAGCCAAGGATCATCAATAAAATTACATCCATTCATAAAATTGAATTCATTCATGTTTAATTAATATTACCCCGAAAACTTTCATGTATTTCATTGAAATATTTAGATTAAATTTAATTTATTAAGGTAGATAACAAATTTATTTGTTAGATGTATTGTATAGTACTATTGTAATATTGAACATTACTGCAATCTTGTGCAAGAATTTATTTAAATTTTACAATTTACATTCTTATGTATGTTTTAAAGAATTTTAAATTAATTTTTTTTTTATTTTATTTATTTATTGATATTTACAACTGTATAAAAAAATGTAACCAGTAAATTTGATCATAATGACATAATGATATGATACAGGATGTAGAGAAACTACCCAGTAGTAGAACTCTAAAAACAGTTTACAATATAAGGTCACGAGGTCATCTTCTTTTCAGGCGCCTCGGAGGATTGCCAGGAATGGAAGAGGAAGCAAGGTTAGAAACGAGTGGGTTTGGGTGGTTAGGGAGTTTATTATGGAAGGAATAATATCGGGTTCGGGCTAGATCGGTTACATAAGGAACATTTAGGTCTTTATGGATGGTTTTATTAGTAACAAAATAAGGAGCATTGAGGATTTTACGAAGGATTTTGGATTGTAAAGATTGGATATGAGAGGAATTCGAAGGTTTAGTGGAGCCCCAAAGCTCAACTCCGTATGTCCAGATTTAAATTAATGAAATTGGTTCATTCTTAAGATAAAAATACTTCTATTGGAACTTTGGAGAAACAATGACTTGAGGGTAATATTTTATTCAAAATGAATTAATAAATGTAAAATTATAAAACAATATTAAATATTAATTTATGTAAAAAATATATCATGAGAGATAGTTGACTTATACGAGGAGGAGATGGTTGGGGGGTGCGGTCAAAATATAACACAAATAAGTTGAAATAACTTATTTAGTCCTGCCAACGTTTTGGCCAGAATTTCTAGCCATCATCAGGGCTAAGAACAGAACAAGATAACAACTAATGAATACAGAAAATAAAAAATAAAATACAAACAGAACGATATAAAGTAATTGTACAGAATAGAATTAATAAAATTAAAGTGATGAAAGAAGTGGAAAATAAAATGTATATATAGG
>NW_027109437.1:376141-379062 GCF_000696795.3 Halyomorpha halys
CTTTATACACCAAAATATACTATTTACTAAAAAAGAGCATATTACAATATGTTAATAATAATATATGTACTTTATCTACTTAAGATATGTACATTCATTTTTATAGGTTGAAGTCTTAGAACTGGCTAAGTTTCTGGTGATATCATTACCTATTGCATCGATGAGCTGATATCTGCTATGAAGAAATCCTTTTTCTGATGGTGGAGAAATGATGGAGAACTTTGCTTGGGCGAGTGTACTTTCAGTTCTAGAGAAAATACATTAAATAAAATATTTTTGCAAATCTTTCAGTTTCTATAGAGGTAATCAAAAATTTTTTTTTTATTAATGTAAAATCAAATTTGATATATGGTTTATTGTTTAAATGACTTATTCCCTTTTCTCCTTAAGACCAAGTTGTTAAAACATCTGCAACTAGATTATACTTTGTGCCAGGCTTAATGAATAATTATTGGAGTTAAACTGTTCTAAAGATCTTTCTGGAATATTATATTGTTGGATTATGAGAGAAAAAAAAAATCATGAACTGCTACCACACCTTAAGTGTCAGGGTTTCAGTACTTTGTAAGGAAGTATTTTTTGAACAACGGTTGTGCTTGGAGATGATTTGCTCATGATTACACTGAACCACCCGATTTTTTGCCCCAATTAAAGATTGGATATAAATTATAATATTATAAAGATAATCAATCTTTCGAAAGTCTAAGTGGGCCCATGGAATGCCCCCAACCACACAGCAGTCAGGTTTGAACCTGGGCACAGGAGTAACACTATACTCACTGAGCTACCCTGCTCCCAGAGAACCACAAAGCATTCCACTAAACCAAAGTATCGCAGAAATAATAAAAACTTAAAAGAGAAGAAAATTGATTCACATGCAGATATAAAGATCTAGTGAAAGTTATAAATTTCTAACATTAGCTATATAAGATAAGCTGGTTACTAATTATTTGTTTAACTAAAAAATCACTATATAGATATCTGTGCCTTATTAAATCATGTGAGTAGCTATTCTATTTATTAATTAAGGAAAGTGTATGTTTTCTTTTTCTTAAAAATGCAATAAATGACTTTTAGCAAATAAAATTTAATTAGGTGAACTTAAGAGAGTTTTAAAAAATAAAATTTTGAAGTTATTTTTCAAATTCACTTCTCAACATGCTAATATTCCTCTCCTTAACTAGCCCAACGTTCAAAATATTAGTATACTAAATTGTCTAACATTAGAAGGTCTGATGATGAACTAATAATGCAAGCTCTACTTATGTCAGAGACAGTTTTATCCCAATATTTTGAACATTGAACAATTAAATAGGAAGAATATTGTACTCAAATATTGGCATGTTGAGAAAGATTACAGTACTAGTATACCTAAAGATGGCGCAAGATTTCAAGAATGCAAGATGCCAGTTTTTTGGGGGGTTTTATCGAGAGTTTGCTATTTTTGAAATCAGGTTTTTCTGAAACTACTGATTCTAATGCAATTAAAATAATTTATATTCAAGATTTCAGATTTCTTTCTCAATCTTCAAGATTAAATTAACTTTTTCCTATTAGCCTTAATAATAACGTTCAAATAATTATATTTTGTCATTATTATTATTAGTTTTACTTTTACATAGAGACTTTCAGTTTAAACTGAAGTAATAGGGAACAGTTCATAGCTAAATAATAGTGCAAATGGTTTTAATGAAAAAAATGTTCCCATAAAATTAAGCCTAACTATAAATATGACTATATAATTATATGAATGTAATTAATAAGGAGACAAAGAAAAAGGTAATGTAATCTTAAAGATGGGGAAAGGACCGCAAAATGAATAAACGAGAGAAACAATATAAGAAAGAATAATTAAGTTTTGGACCAGCTTTTACGCCTTACTCCCTGATGAAGACCTGAAACTCAGGTCGAAATATCGGCATAGAATAAATAAATATTGTCTTGTTTATTTATTTATGTTGTTCTTTGCTAACCGCACTCCTCCCCTCTCCCTCCCTGACAAACCTCTCCAATAAGAAAGAATAAATTTCACAAGTATTAATTGTAATATTCAAATATTATTAAAATAAAATAAATGGAATTTGATATTTTTAAACTTAATTCTCATATCTAAAAGATAGCTTGAGTTCAAATGAAAAGCTTTAATATTTAACAGATACGAGAATTTTATTTAAATTTTATAATATAATATACTCTTAATCTCATGGCGGGTTTCTAGGCAATCAGAACAGTCAGCTAAATTATTAACTACCTTTACAAATATACTTAAAATTCTAGGTTGTACAACACTAACCAATTTATATTAACCAATTTCGCAAGACACATGCCGCCATCTTGTATTTGGACGATATTTTTTATGACTGCATATTTTACTTAACAAAATCGGTTAGCTTGCTTTTAGGTTTAATATTACAAAGAAACATGTTGAAATGATAAATTACATAAAACCTACTAACAATCATTTATATATAAAAAATAACGATTTACTCATAAAAGAGCATATTACATAATATATTAAGAACTTAGTCTTCGTAAAAGTATAAAATTAGTTATTAAAAAAGGTTTTAATAAACTTATAACCAAACTAAATAACTATTTGGAATTTTATACAGACCAATCTGTTTTTATTCTTATTTAATGCCAAATTATATCTATAATAGAGTTACTATCAAGTTTTAATATCAAGTTTATAATATTGATAATTTTTGTATATTTCTTAAGTAAAGTCAGAAAATGTGCTTATAATGAAAATTTTTTTCTATAATATAATGCAATTTTTTTTTCTAATTAGACTTTTTTTAGAAAGTTTTTATAGATTGAAATTACAGATAGTCTGATTATGTTCATCTTGTCTATTCTTTTGTTTGTACATATTTTAAGAGAGTTTTTATTTTATTTTATTTTTTTTTTTATTTTTTTAA
>NW_027109437.1:379112-381466 GCF_000696795.3 Halyomorpha halys
TTTTATTTATTTTATTTTTTTTTTATTTTAGTATGTATGTGATCATTTATCAATATTACCTATTGCCCACAACTGTGTGGCAGATTGTAATATCAATCAATAAATAAATCTCTTCTTCAAATAAAAAAAAAAAAGATTGAAATTTGTATAGATTGGTGGAGATAAGAAAAAATTACTAATGAAAAATAAAATTAATCAATTAAGAATATATACAAAATTGTTTCAATCAATATGGTACATGACCACAAATTAATAGTAAAAACTTGATTATGGGTAGAAGAGCCTGAAACGTTGTTCAGATGATATAATGAATAAAGAATTAATAAAAAGGATATAAAGTCCTGAAAAAGAAAAAGAATAAAGTTTAAAACAAAAACACCTTTTCGAAACTTAGGTTGTAGGATTACAACTGATTATTTATATTAAAAAAAATTTCTATTATAAATACATTTTCTATCTTTACTTAAGAAATAAACAAAAATTACCAATAGTATAATGATACAACTTGATAGTAACTCTATTATAGACATAATTTTGTATTAAGAATAAAAACAGATTGGTATGTTATTTATATAGTTATTTTGTTTGGTTATAAGTTTATTAAAACCTTTTTTTAATAACTAATTTTATACTTTTACGGAAGATTAAGTTCTTAATATATTAATACTTGTGAAATTTATTCTTCGTTATATTGTTTCTCTTATTCATTCATTTTTTTGTCTTTTTCCCATCTTCAGGATTACATTATCTTTATCATAGTCTCCTTGTTAGTTATGTCCATATACTTATGTTTTGTTATATTTATAGTTAGTTTTAATTTTACATGGAATTTTTTGGGTTAAAACCATTTGCACTATTATTTAGCTATGAACTGTTCTATTCTACCACAGTTTATACAGAAAAAGTCATAAGAGTAAGAATAGTTAAAAATATGACAAAATATAATTATATGGATGTTATTAACAAAGAGACTAGAAATAAGATAATGTAATCCTGAAGATAGAGAAAGAAACTCAAAATCTTGAGAAGAAAAATTAATAAAAAAAATAAAGACAATAAGAAACGAAGAATAAATTTCCTTATATTTTTTTATTTATCTTCTGTCTAGGTATTTCTGATATACAGTTTAATATACCTTGATAAATTTTTCCAGACTATAGATATATCCATCTCTTCGCAAGACGGTAGACAGATGCACTTTTTTTGTAAGTTCTTTTTCTTTTTCTCATCTGTAATAAAATTAAAAAATAAATAGTAATGGTTGTTGCATTGATACTTAGTTATGCATTATACATATCACCTACGTCTTTGAAATATTCTCTACATACCACTTAAGACAATTTCTTCAAAATTGTAAAATATTCTTATTTTCTTGTAAGTAACAATTCCTACAGTATGTAACATTTAATTAAAGTTTATACCAAAATCAAATTTTAATAACTTAGAACTAATAATATTGATAATATATTTATTTGTTTTGGTGTAACCGCCATACAGATAGGGTAAGCCAGTTCAATAAGTGCCTTATTTATATTCAGATATTAATACTCAACAAGAATAATAAATTGATAAACTTTATTCTTTTTCTTTTCAGGAATTTATATCCTTTATGTTATCCGAACAACATTTTGGGCTCTCTGCCCATTATGAAGTTTTAAAAATAAAAATATTTACAATCAACAGTTTTATCCCATTGCATTTTAATTTTTTTTTTATACCTATTTACATACAAATAATTTATTATTTTACTATATATTGTAATATTGAAGAATTATTAAAAGTAAATAAAAGAAAAATTGATAATTTTTTATTTTTTATTATATCTAAGATATAGTTTTGAAGATGACAAGGTCAAATAAAAAGATTAAATATTAAATAGATATGAGAATTTTTATATTATTACATATGATATTATAGACTCTAATCTCAGGGTGGGTTTCTAGACAATCTTGAACGGACACTTTTCTACTAATAACACTTAAAGTAAATTAATAGCTATTGTACAAATGTATTAAATTCTAGTTAGAAATAAAACTAAACAATTACATAATATTCTTTTGATGATTGATGGGTCTTGATGTCTTCTTTTTCAAGATGTCTACCATTGAGATAGACAAAAGATGATGATGACCTCCTGCATCCGGGAAACATTATTCCCTGCCTGTGCCTAAGCAACGAATGAAATTCACCAATCGTGATCTTTCTCTCGATGTTCAATGTAAACAACAATTGTAGCACATTTTAACTAAAAATATTTTTTTAAGCAAATATAATAAATAAATACTAAATTTGAGTTTTTGCATGTGATTTTCTTTATCAACATTATTCTTTGACACTTATTCTTGACTTATATT
>NW_027109437.1:381931-394742 GCF_000696795.3 Halyomorpha halys
CGTAGGACAAATAAATAAATATATAGTGTTGAGGCTATTTTGGATATTAAATTAATTAATTGATTTATAGTTTTTCTTTAATTACCTGTAACTACAATTATGATGGGAAGTTAAATAAAGTTTAAAATATTTAAGTCTGCTCAACATGGCTGCGATTTAACTGACTTTTGAATGGACATGCACATGTGTGGTGGCGCCACCATCTTAGCTTTGAACAATATCTTTTATAACTACATTTTTTATTGATGAAAATTGGTTAGCTTGCTTTTAGGTTTAATACTACAAATAAACAATACTGAAATGATACATAACATAAAATATACTAAAAATCATTTATATATATAAAATAACTATTCACTCATAATAGAGGATATTACAATGTACATCCACTCCATTAATTTATAACCATTTACAAATCTAAAATATAAATTATTCTTATCTTTTCCTTACCTATTAATTTGTGGACATATGCTATATTAATTGAAACCATTTTTTTTTTTTTTTATATATTGAATATATAAGTCCTATTTTTTAAATCCTTATTTTTTTTTTATTTTTCATCAGTGCTGTTTTTTACCAAATTATCGGTAGAAGAGCACGAAATGTTGTTTGGATGAAATAAAGAATAAAGAAGTAAAATAAATGGTATGAAGTTCTAAAAAGAAAAAGAATAAAGTTTTAACAAAAAAAAAAAAAAAAAAGAAACCTTCAGAATTTATGATGTAGGATTACAACTGATTATTTGTATTTAAATTAAGAAACATTCATATAAATTAATAATATGCAAAATGGCTAAGCTGTGCTTATTATTTATATTTCTCTCTCTCTCTCACTCTCTCAAAAAAAATATTTTTTTATGATATTATCAATTTTTTATATTATTTGATATTATCAAACAGACATTAAGCTACACATATTCCGAAGAAAGGTACCCGAATTTGAGGTTTAAAGACAATTTAAGATCCAATTTTGTGGATACTCCCAATTATTATATACAAATTTTTGGTTGTTTGGAAATTTTGGTTCTGTTTTCTTGGTACGCGGGACAACTTAACAATAATTGATAGCAGTCCTCTAATGCCGTTGCTTTACAATATCTCAGCACTATTACATGCAATTTATTAATAAAAACCTATTCATACGTAACGATAATAATTGTAATGTTATGCAATTAATGCGATTTATTAGTCAATTAAGTTAACTGTTAAATATCATCAATTGAAAAATTGCATATTTAATATTAACTCAGGTTTTTAAATTATGAACTTTTCTCAGTTTTCATACTTTTTTTTTGTTGTGCTTTCTTTTACTCGATTTTTTACAAGATATATTCAGGAGCCAAGAGCAAGAATGCAAAATCAATTAACATTTTTGGACCATTATTGGCCATAAACAGTTGTAATTATCCATCCTTATAAAATAAACCTGAAAGCTTTGTAAAGTTGTGTATATAATACAGAACTGGCTATGATAGAAGAGCTTGTCATCTAATTATTCAGTGCAATGTTTGATTTGCAATCTTTTACAACATTCCTACATACCTACGAGGAATATTAAGTATTCGGTGTAAAATAGTTTTTATAATATTTTATAGTTAAGCCTAATTATATCTATAAGAACTAATAATACTTACTGAATTTCCTATCAAGACATATCAGGCCAGTAAGGTTGCAATCGGGGGCATTAACTGTAACACAATTTTACTAATAAAATTTATTTTAGTTTTATGGATTAACTAAAAAATATTTTTGTAAACAAATATAATAAATAAATAATAAATTTGAGAATCTATCTTGATTTAATAATATTAATATTAATAACAATAAAGTATTTTTATTTATGAATTTACAAGAACCTTAAGGTATTCGCTGCATTAGACTTATTGCTTATTACAAACACTTAAAGAAATTGTATGTTTTCAGAAACAATCTACATATTTTTATTCCTCCATTTAAACATTTTTTTAAATAGATTTAATTAAATGGGCATAGACGTCAATTTATTTTTTTCTGTTTATCAAGTTCTAAAAAATGTTTTATTTTAATAAAATAATTGTTTGCTTCTTCCTATTTGTTAATTAGGATTGGTTGCATTTAGTTTTGAGTATCAAATCCTATTTACAGAACACAGTTATCTTTAACAGTAATTCAGTACTTTACATGGAAGCAACAAAGGTACATTTGAAGTACTGTTTGCTGTTTTGTATTTAATGGTTAAACCTAATGAAACAATCACTGGAGAAGTTTACAGTCGACAATTAGACAGACTATGTGATGTTAAATTAATGATAATAACAAAGTTTTATTTATCAATTTACAATAACTAAATTGATAATTTAAAGTAAATCACAACAGGGCTTATTTATTTCTCTTTCCTCAGTCTGCTGGTGTACCTCAGGGTAGTATCCTTGGTCTTTTCCTTTATACAGTTTTTACAGTCGACATCCCAACCCATCCTAACAGTATCCCCACCATTTATGCCGATGACACATGTCTATTATGAGTGAATAATAATCCATCCATGAAAAATGGTGTCACAACTGGAGGATTAAAATAAATTCCAATAAATCCCACCAAATCACTTTTACCCGTTATCATAAACCCATCATTGTCGCCCCCACAATATCCTTTAATAGTACCCCACATATTCCTGTTGACCAGATCTGTTACCTAGGTCTAAGTCTGAACAAATGACTAACTTGGAATCCTTATACAAGACTGAAAAGACAGAAAACTAGTCGTCGATTCCAACTAATTAAAAAAGAATCATTTATATGACTATGATATGGCCTATCTGGACTTACGGCGTTGAGCTTTGGGGCTCTACCAAACCATCAAATCCCTCTTGTATCCAATTCTTACAATTCAAAATTCTTTATAAAATTCTCAATGTTTCTTCGTCACAAATCATGACATCCTACAGGACCTGAACGCTCCATATTGTAATATGCTCTTTTTGAGTAAATAGTATATTTTGATGTATAAAGGGTTTTTGATATGTTTTATTTTATGTATCATTTTAATATTCATTTGTTTTGTTTATCCAAAAAGCAAGCTAACCAAGTTTCATTGTTTATAATAACTTCGTGATTCAAAAACAAAACCAAGATGGCGGTACGTTGAATCAAGGCCATGTTGAGCAGATTCAAATATCATAAAAAACTATTTTAACTCATCCCCTCATATTTGAAAATACAGTAAATTAAAGGAAAAATAGAAATCAAGAAATAGTGCTAATGAATAATATTCAGAAAGTAAATCATTTGGAAAAATCCCTAACTGTTGTGCAACAATCGATGTTTACATGTAACCTCAAGGCAGGTTTTAGTTTTGGAGGGATCTTACGTTGTGTGGAGAGAGAAGAGAAAGGATTTCTTCAGGATGAGGAGGTCCTCATCAATTTCTGTCAAGAAGGAAGCCATTTTGGACGCTAGGACAGAACAATAAGAAAAAAGAAGATACCAAGGGATCATCAAAGGAAGATCGTGAACTTGGTTAGTTTTGTATGCATAAAAATAGATACATGTGTAAAATAGATTTTAATTTAAATTAAGAGAAATTATTGTAAGTATCTGTATTCTGATTGTCTAGCAACAACACGCCCTGAGATTAAGAGTCTTTTTATATAATAAAATTATATTATCTATTTGATATTAAAGTTCTTAATTTGAACCCAAAGTATCTTTGATATTTGAAAAAAGTTAATAAAACGAGCAAAGATTCTTTTTATTATTATTTTAAAATAATTTTTTTTTAAAAATTATTACAATATATTGCCGATTTGGCCAGAACCAGATACCATTCCTTCCATGAAAAACTTCCTAAGCACACAAACCCACTTGTTTTCATGTTGCTTCTCCTTTATTACCTGATAATCCTTGTAGGTATCTGAAAAGAAGATGGTCCTGAGATCTCCTCTAGAAATGTTATTGGAGTTCTATCAATGGGTAGATTCTCCACATGTCTGTATCATGCTATTGTATAACTAATATCAAATTTATTTGTTTATGTTTTTAATACAGTTGTAAATATCAATAAAAAAAAAAATTATTATTTTATTTGGATCTCCATCCTTATAAACAAACAATATTTTGTTACATATAAGTAAAATTGTATTCAATAAAATATTGAGTGATTACATTAGGAAAATTTTAAACTGATTTTTTGTTATAGTTTTTTTTTATATAAATGTCCTGTTTTTTTATTAATAGATTTTTGGAAGATATTTTACTGAAATATGTTGTATATTGTGTTAAGACCAGTTATTTATTGAGGGAGTTATAAATCTTGGGGCACGCTGTTATTCGGTTATTTTTGTATATCAGGGGTAATTATAGTTTATTTTCATTGATAAATTTTGAATTCTTTACAGTTTTCTATGATTGGATAAACATATAGAACTTTAAATGAGTAACGTATTAGTGAACTGAGTTCAAATAATTGATTTATACAGATTTAATTTATTATAGAACTTAATTTAAATTTTTTATAAAAATATAGTAACATTTTAAAAATATTTTTGTTTGCCTATTCTGGTTTCTTATGATATATTCTGTGTTTGTGGGAGGTCTGTCTATTTATATAAGGTCAGCACTTTGTAAAAAGTATGGCTTCATATTTGGTTGGATTGATTTTCAACTTTCATTTTAGGCAATTTTTTTGAGATTTTGTTGTATATGATTTTCTATGGTATTTATTCAATAGGACAATGTGCACAGAGCTGTATCATTGGCGGATAATGATCTCATTGCTTCAGGGCAAGTTGGGAAGTCAGATATGAACAAATTAAATAATATTGGTGATAGATCCTTGTGGAAGACCAGCAGTAATAAGAAGAGGATTATGTCTTATTTTACAAATTATACAGAAGAATTTCAAAACATATGAAGGGGTAGTAAAATCACAAATAACAGATTTCTTCAGTTAAAAATATTCAAATTTATTAGCATCAGAGATTTACAAGATGCCCAAATGTTACTAGATGGTAGAGGGACATCGTGAAAAATACTTTGTGGATTAAATGTATTATGATCCCATTTAAGATAAATGTACATTTTATAAAATTTTACCAATTTTCGGACAGGATGTGTTTTAGAATCTAATATTTGTGTTCTCTCACAAGAAAATACAAATTTTAGGCATGTCCTTTTCTTCTAATTTCATAAAAAAGGAAGAGAGGACACTAAAGGAAAAAAAAATCAAAAGGAGGTGGAGGATAAGGACCTCAGGAAAATTGGATTGACTGATTGGAGAAGAAAGGCTTAGGTTAGGGAGGAGAGGGTGAATTACTCAGCAGGACAAAGTCCATCTTCGACTACTGTTTTATGTTTTAAATTTTTAATTTATTTATTTATTGCTATTTAAAACTGAACATATATATACATACATCCAGTAAATTTGATTTTAGTTTATAATGGAGTGATACAAGCTATAGAGAAACTACCCATTGGTAGCACTCTAATGACATCATTACATTAGCAAGTCTCATGGCCATCTTCTTTTTAGGCGCTTAGGAGGATTATTAGGAATGGAAAAGGAGGCAAGGTTAGAAACTTGTGGGTTTGGGTTCTTCGGGAGTTTATAATGGAAGGATTGATATCTGGTTCGGGCTAGATCGGTAACAAATTGGACCATTTAGGCATTTATGTATGATTTTATTTGTGACAAAGTAAGGAGCCTTGAGGATTTTACGAAGAGTTTTGGATTGTAAGGATTGAATACGAGAGGAATTCGAAGGTTTAGTGGAGCCCCAAAGCTATTTCAAAAGAGAACAGAAATAGTTAACAACTATTTTTGTTCTCCTTTGATCGCGACTCAGACCATCTTCTTCATAATTCCAAATTATACGGTCAATTATTTATAAATATAAAATTGATAATTGTTTCGACAAAATTGATTTATGATAAATTATATCTCAGGAATCATTTGATATACCGATGCCTGCATTCAAATCAAAGCTATTCTAATGTACTATAATGTAGTTAACATTTATCTTCGCAAGAGTAGTAGTTTTCATGATATTTTCTAAAATAAATTGAATTCTTGTTGTTCGGACGAAACTTAATATGCAAATATCATAAAAACTGCTATACCTACGTTATAAAGTACTTTATAGTACATTACCTCGTCATGAGACGCGTGATGTATTTCCTACGTACATCGCGGGAGGCCTTGGACCTCTATGGTCTGTCGCGCCAATAATAATAATAGCAACAACAACAACAACAAAACAACAACAACAACAAAAAAACAACAAAAACAAAAAATCCAACAACAAAAACAACAACAATAACAAAAACAACAACAAAAACAATAAAAATAATAAAAATAACAAAAATAACATAAATAATAAATAATAATAATAATAATAATAATAGTACATTACACTGCCTTTAATGTGACTGTCAGACATCTATACGTCTAATGTTTCCTGATATACGTTTCTCAAAGTAAGCTAACTACTGATTTTTCAGTACATATTTTATAAAACGTTGCTTTTATAAAATCTGTATCTTGAAAACCATTGAACCTAAAGAGCTCTATTAGGGCTCATATTTTAGCAAATTTACCCTACTTTAAATAATGTTCTCTGAGATTTTCTGGTGTTGTTGGTAGTTTAGAAGATATAGAGCTCCGAATGAAAAATTAATTTTTTTTAACGCTTTGAAACAGCCGATATTTTTTATTCCTTCTAACTAAACTTGGCAGACTTTCCAAATCTTTAAAACTACCAACAGCACCAGAAAACCTAATAGAACAACATTTAAAGTAGAATCAATTTGCTTAAATATGAGCTCTAATAGAGCTATTTGCGTTCAATAGATCTCAAGATATAATTTATTAGATGTCTATTAGTACTCAAATTATAACCAGTTTAATATGCTATAAAGGAGTTTATGACGTTTATTTATGTAGGAGAAGTATTTTTCATGATATTTTCTAAAATATGAGATTACCAGTAAGTTGGTAAACCCTGTCAAAATTGTGAGGAAATTTTAAGTACAGTTCAAGAGCCAAAGAGGATAAAAAAGGCAGTTATTTCACCAAAATGTTTTATTAATTTAATGAAAAGTATGTATAATTAGAAGTCAAAATTGGTGAGTCTGCCATGTATAGGTAGGGAGAATAAACAATGGCGGCTGTTTCAAAACGTTAGAAAAAAATATTTTTTCATTCGGAGCTCTATATCTTTAAAACTACCAACGATACTAGAAAACCTAATAGAACAACATTTAAAGTAGAATCAATTTGCTTAAATATGAGCCCTAATAGAGCTATTTGCGTTCAATAGATTTCAAGATATAATTTAGTTTTTTAAAAAAACAACATTTCGCAACGAAATTACAAAAAAATCAGTAGTTAGTGAATTTATTTTTGGAAACCTATATCTCTGGTACCATTAGACGTACAGATGTCTATTAGCACTCGTATTAAAGCTAGTTTAATGAGCTATAGAGGAGTTTATAACGATTATTTATGTAGGAGTAGTAATTTTCAAAATATTTTCTAAAATATAAGATTTCCGGTAAGTTGGGAAACTCCGTCAGAATTCATGATTTGTTTTATGAATCAAAAAAATTGTCTGAACAACTAGAAATTAATATTTGGTGAATTCGTTTGGGCAAATATTATTACAATTACTACTCCGACGAAGATAAACGCCATAAACTTTATAGTAAATTTACATGACTTCAATTTGCGTGCTGATAGACATATATACATTTCATCAACTCCTCTTCGCCGGTTTTCCGATCATCCAAATTGATCTGGATTGGCTTTTACAATTTTTGAAAATCCTGAATATAGAAATAAAAATTGAAATTCACTTCGGAATTGTTGACAGTAAAAATTTTCTGTAAAAAAACCAATAACTAACTAACTACTTGTAGCAGTAGGAGCTAAGAATAAAACTTTATTCTGGCCCAATCAAGACGTAGAGCCAGGGAGTGGTCCACATGGTAGAGTGCTGTTTGCTCACGTTCCGGCCTAATCCCCCAAGAGAAGAACATTTGCCCTGGGCACACAGCCCATCCACATTCACTAATTCGCTACTGTTTTTTTTTTCCGTTGGTTCATCAAATGCTCTCCTCTGACATGAAACATGGCTATGTCAAGCTTCACCATTTTAAAAAATCAATTTTAAGGTACTCAGCAATGGTTGTTGGATAATTATTTCAATTAGGTGTATTATTTATGGAATTGTAGTAATATAGAAAATGGGTGAAGATAACGGTCAAAATTAGACAAAATATTGCTTAAGACTATCAGGCGAAGAGCCTAAGAGAAAAAAAAGTCAGTTATTTCAATGCAATTTTTTATCCCTTTGAAGAAAACTACGTATAATTATTAGTCAAAATTGAGTCTGTCAAGTATAGTTAGGGGGAATAAAAAATAACCGCTGTTTCAAAGCGTTAAAAAAAATATTTTTTCATTCGGAGCTCTATATCTTCTAAACTACCAACAACACTAGAAAACCTAAGAGAACATCATTTAAAGTAGAATAAATTTTCTGAAATATTAGCCCTAATAGAGCTATCCACGTGCAAAAGTTCACAAGATATAGCTTTTTAAAAATAAATATTTTATTATAAAATGTAATCAAAAATCAACCTAATTCTCGGGAACCATTAGAGGTACAGATGTCTATTAGCACTCAAATTAAAGCTAGTTTAATGGGCTATAAAGGAGTTTATGACGTCTATGTATGTAGGAGAAGTAGTTTTCATATTTTTTTAAATATGAGATCACCGGTAAGTTGGACCACATCAAAACGTTCCAATTCCAGCCAGATTGAGAATAGGTCATTCAAATTTAACTCATGCATATCTGATCAATAAGCAACCATGGCCAAAATGTCAATACTGCAACAGTGTAATTACGGTCAGTCACTTATTTGAAGAATGTCATTTCTATTCGATGAACTTAAATAGATTGGGAGTAGGACCGAGTGTATCGGATGCTCTGAATGATCACCAGAAGAACATAGAAATGGTTTTGGTTTTCTTAAAAAGGAATAATCTTTTGAATAAGATCTTTTTTTTTATTGATAGATTTATTTATTGATAGATATTACAATTTGTCACACAGTTGTGGGCAATAGGTAATAGTGATGAATGATCTCATAATGCTAAAATAAAATTAAAAAAAAAAAAATAAAAAACAAAAGAATAAACAAGATGAACATAATCAAACTATCTGTATGAAAAATAAATAAATAAAATAACATAATGATAAAATAATATATACAATATTTACCCAATCGAGCTGAGAATCCCAGAGCCCACTCTATCCCCCACGTGTGAGGGGTAGAGCAGAGCTCAAAAGATCCCAGCGCATCCCTCTCGCCGCATCACTGGTAATGAGCCAGTGGAGTGAATAAGATCTAACCCCAAACGTTTGTCATATGTATTAAAAAATTCAAAATAAGTAATTATTGACACTTTTTTTTTTTTGGCCAAGACTCACATTGGAGTCCTATACTGCCATGGTTGGGGGTCAAAGTTCTTCATTTTGTGGGACCGCCACTCAATGAAAAAAGTCAACATCCCAGACCGGATTCGAACCGGCACCGCCAATAGACATCTAATTGGTAAGACTGTGTCTTAACCACTGAGCTCTGGGCAAATCTTGAAATAGAATTATAAAGTGAGAAACGTGGGCGTTGATGACCCCAGGGTTTTACGCCCAAAAGCCCCAACCAACAACAACCTCCAATCAACTAATAAATGAATCAAATGACGACTATATCGGGATTAGATTTAGGTTTATTGAGAGTTTAACAAAATAATCTAATCTATAGAATCGATTCGAGTACTCACCATTTATAGAGACCAGATGGTGCACACAACCGCATAGCCTGGATTGTTCGTTCGCTAAGCAACGCATTCTGCACATGGATTTACTGTACATCGGATAGTTCGCAAGTTCCTTCGACAAAATGCATCCTCTAGTGCGAACACTCAATAATTCAGCTGATTCTTCTGCGACGCTTTCACGAAATCGGAAAATTACATCTGTTCTCTCCTTTTTCCTTATTATAAAGGACTGGATTTCGCTGACATCTACCTCCTTGGGATCATGAATATAAACCTGAAATAATTTTTCAATTTTAATTTTGTGACGAGATCACCATGACCTCTTGCTCTACAGTATCCTTTAATAATACTCAACTTATTCCTATCGAACAGATCCGTTACTTAGGACTATATCTGGACAAACGACTGACATGGAATCCTCATACAAGACTAAAAAGACAAGAAACTGCTCGTCGATTCCGACTATTACATTTACTAGACAAACGGTCCAAACTTCCAATCTATTACAAATGACTGATCTACATGACTATTATAAGGCCTATCTGGAGATATGGAATTGAGCTTTGGGGCTCCACTAAACCATCAAATTCCTCCCGAATCCTATCCTTACAGTCCAAAATCCTTCGTAAAATCCTTAATGCTCCTTACTTTGTCACAAATCAAGTCATCCATCAGGACCTCAATGTTCCATATGTTACCGATTTGGCCAGAATCAGATACCATTCCTTCCATGATAAACTTCTCAACCACCCAAATCCACTTGTTTCTAACCTGGATTCTCTGAAAGAATATGGCCTCCAGATCTTCTTCTCTAGAAATGTTATTGGAGTTCTATCAGTGGGTAGATTCTCCACATGTTTGTATCATGTCACTATGTCACCTACAGCAAATTTACTTGTTGTATATGTGTGTATACAGTTGTAAATAACTATAAATAAATTATGATAATAAAAATAAAATTGTGGTCGAATAAACTACGATTATATGTTATCAATTTTTGTTTTTTACCCAGAGAGTATAACTTTTATTTTTTCCCATATTTCGTCTACCGTTCCAGAGTGAAGGAAGAATTCATTTGAAATTTGAGATGAAGTGTCAGGAAGAACTCTTTTGATATCCAGAGTAACGCATTTGATAGTCAATGGAAGAAACTCATTTATCAACATTTCATAAATTAAAGTCGAAACGGTATGAACGTTATCCCCAAAGTTGTGTTGAATGCTTGGAAAGATGAATTGGGAACTCGTTCTTGGGGCAACTTTTAATTAGTAAGGAGGACTAAAAAATGGTGGCTGTTTTAAAAAATTAAAAAAAAAACAATTTTTCATTCGGAGCTCCATATCTTTGAAACTAACAACAACACTAGACAACCTAATACAGCACCATTTAAAGTAGAGTAAATTTTCTAAAATATGAGCTCAAATAGAGCTATTTACGTTCAATAGTTCCCGAGAAATAGCTTTTTAAAAAGCAACATTTCATAAATAATGTACTGAAAAATCAAAAACTACTACTCTTACGAAGATATAGCAATTTAATTTAATTTACAGCACATTAAACTAGCTTTAATTTGAGTGCTAATAGACATCTGTACGTCACATAGTTCCTGAGATATAGATTTCTCAAAATAAATTAACTAACTACTATTCTATCAGTGGATTTTTAAGAATGCTGCTTTTCAAAAGCTATATCTCGAGAACTATTGAATGTAAATAGCTATATTAGGGCCCATATTTTAGCATATTTACTCTACTTTATATTATTTTCTCTTAGATTTTCTAGTGTTATTGATAGTTTTAAAGATATAGAGCTCTGAATGCAAAATTATTTTTTTTTAGCCTTATGAAACAGCCACCATTGTTTATTCCCCCTACCTATACTTGTCAGACTCATCAGTTTTGACTCGTAATTATACATAGTTTTCATTAAAGTAATAAAAAATTGGGGAGGAATAAAGGCATTTTTTATCTCCTTGGGCTCTTGTACTGTACCTAAAATGTCCTCACAATTTTAACAGGATTTCCCAACTTACAGGTAATCATATTTTAGAAAATATCAAGAAAACTTCTACATAAATAAACGTCATAAACTACTTTATAGCTCATTAAACTATCTTTAATTTGAGTACTAATAGACATCTGTAAGTAAAATGGTTTTTGAGATATAAATTTTTCAAAATAAATTCACTAACTACTGATCTTTCAGTACGTCCCATACAACATTTTTATGAAATGTTACTTTTTAAAAAGCTATATCTCAAAAACTATTTAACGTAAATAGCTCTATTAGGCCTCATATTTTAGCAAATTTACTCTTCTTTAAACGGCATTCTTTTAGGTTTTCTTGTTCAGTTGTTCCTCCTTTTTTAAGATATAGAGCTCTGAATGAAAAATTATTTTTTTTACCCTCATGAAACAGCCACCATTGTTTATTTCCCCTACCTATACTTGGCAGAATCATCAATTTTGACTATTAATTATACATAGTTTTCATTAAAGTAATAAAACATTGGGGTGAAATAACTGCACTTTTTATCCTCTTTGGCTCTTGAACTGTACTTAAAATTTCCTCACAATTTTGACAGGGTTTACCAACTAACTGGTATTCTCATATTTTAGAAAATATCATGAAAAATACTTCTCCTACATAAATAAACGTCATAAACTCCTTTACAGCATATTAAACTAGTTATAATTTGAGTACTAATAGACATCTGTACGTTTAATGGTTTTCGAGATATAGGTTTCCCAAAATAAATTCCTTAACTACTACTTTGTCGTTATTTCGTTATGAATTGTTGTTTAAAAAAAAAACTGTATCTCGAGAACTATTGAACTTAAACAGCTCTGTTAGTGCTTATATTTTAATATTATATTACAATTAATATAAAGAAGACAGAGAGAAAGAAAATAAATAATATATAAATTTGAACTAAGCATAATAATAATTGATGTTACCTCTGAAAACAATAATATTGTTGACTATTCATAAATTAGT
>NW_027109437.1:394892-396017 GCF_000696795.3 Halyomorpha halys
TATTGGACGTAAATAGCTCTATTAGGGCTCATATTTTAGCAAATTTACTCTACTTTATATTATGTTCACTTAGATTTTCTAGTGCTGTTAGTAGTTTTAAAGATATAGAGCTTCGAATGAATAATTTTTTTTTTTAACGTTTTGAAACAGCAGCCATTTTGTAGTTCCTCTGACTATATGCATTTGGCAGAATCGTCAATTTTTACTAGTAATTATACATAGTTTCCATTAAATTAATCAAAAATTGGTGTGAGATAACTGCCTTTTTTATCCACTTGGGCTCTGTTACGGTTGCCATGGTGAAATAAAAGCACTGACGATATCTGCTTAGACAAGGGGTGTTAGAGTTGTCTTGGTGAAAACATAACTCGAGTGATATGTTCTGACGTGGGTTTTGTTTTTGCGAAGGCGACAGTTTTTGGTTTAGTGAAGGTGACAGTTTGATTTTGGAACACGTTACGATTGTTAAATGTGAAGTGGTAATAGTTTAAAGGCCCTCCGTCTTTACTGTTTGAACTGAAATATCACCATATGAGAAATGTTGTCAAATATGTATTGTTTTTCAAAATTATGGTGTTTTACTTCAATGGACGGTGATTAACAGTACAAGTGGGGATATAGTGCAGTGGCGTTTCTTCGGCATTTCCTGGATAAGAGAATAATAATGTAAATACAGTCATTAAGTTAAGCTTAAGTCAATATATAAGTTTTAATTGTTTTATTAATTGATAAGAATTCTTGTTTTTTCATTCTCTGTATATAGATTTCTTAGTATTATTAAACTTTTGTACATATAGTTCTGCTGTTCTTTCTCTGCTTTGAACTTGTTAATTTAATTATGTTTTTTTTGTTGTTGTTCACGGGATACTACGATAATTCAGCAGTTGGGTGACACCCCTAGGTTTTCTGTTATTTACATGTAAAGGTATTCGCCAGTAGTCATAATTCAACAATTGTTTATATAGTGGTATATTTTAGTTTTATTGTGGGCATAATGCTTCGGGATTTTCGTTATTTCCATGGAAAAAAATAACGTGCCGCCTAAGGAGTAATTAATTCTTTATTGTTTTATCTTTTTTCCTTCTGCACGTATGCTGATGACACATGTGTGCTCACAGTTAGTAA
>NW_027109437.1:396362-424029 GCF_000696795.3 Halyomorpha halys
AGGCGCCTGAAAAGAAGATGTCTCGTGACCTTATATTGTAAACTGTTTTTAGAGTTCTACTACTAGGTAGTTTCTCTACATCCTGTATCATATCATTATGATCAAATTTACTGGTTGTATTTTTTTATACAGTTGTAAATATCAATAAATAAATAAAATAAAAAAAATTCCTTCTGTGATTATGTTTATTTTTTTTTTTTTTATTATTTTCCTTTAACTCACCCCTTCTCCGCTGAGCGTGAGCAACTGTAAACGATAAACATATAACTAAGGATAAGTCAAAATTTGCGGTTATAGCTCTTATACTGTACCTTTCAACGTGGCATTTAAAAGTTTCACGGGTATAACAAAAAATCTACTTTTCTTCCGCGATATAAGTTTTTTTTGCAAGAAAAACTGTCGTGAGTTCTTTCTTCGGTTCACCGATCTTAGAGAATAGTTTAGGTATATTAATACACCTTACTGAAAGTATAGATCGTTTATTGACTATTATCCATGGCTAAAACGACTTCTATATACGACTAGCGAATAAAAAATTCTTTTAGCCTCCGGGAATCTAACTCACAGGACTTACTCTTTTGAAGAAGATACTTTGAAAGGCCGCTACACCTCCCTGTGTAAGACGGCTCAAACTTATTCAGCAGTTACTCAGAGCCGAACTCCCCCCCCCCCCCCCATATTGAATACTCTTAGAGATGAATACTACATGGTGGTGGTGTAAGATATCCGCTTTGTATTTGGAATGGGTCAGGGTATGAAATCGAGAGAAGACGGACTTGACATAACTCACATTGATATTCCACTCCCAGTCCCACCCCCCATCATCGAACCTCTGGATCATATATCCAGTCTCCCTTCCTACGAGAAATCTTATTTTCCTTCTGCGGAGAAATAATTTATCATAAGTTATAGTCGAGTTTTCATCCCGTTTCAGAGGGATGAAAATCATTTTTCATATGTCGTGTGAAGAAATTCGAATTATTATTAATATTAAAAAAAAAAAAAAAATGACCGAAATTTTGACAAATCGGGTTATAATTTTTATTTCCAATCCCCTTATTCAGAATAAAGTACAAACTAATACTATAAGTTTTGTACTGGTAGATGGTTTTGTACTGATTGACCGTGTATAATAATAATAAATGAAATATGATCCGGGTGCGGTTAAATAAAACTCAAGGAGTAATAACTATTTTAATTGAGACGTTTCGCCCCACTTTGTCAGAACTAAAAAAGATACAAACAATTAACGTAAGTAAAAAAATAAATGGAAAATTACAAGGGTATACAATGAAAAGGAAAATTAAATAAGAAAAATAAAAGGTTATAAACAATAAATGAAAACGAAAATACTAACAGATAAAGAGAAGAAATATAAAAGAAAGTACAAATAAGAGATGAAAAGGGATGAGAATAAAGGAAGAAAATGATCGAGACAGAATTCATACCTGTTTTGACAGAAGTCAGAGTCTGAGTGAACCGTTTGTATTGAGTGGAGTGGGGATGACAGTTAAGTACGTTACATTTGAAAATAATTTTAAAGTAAACAGTGTAGAAAATTAAAGAAAATATCTATTAAATAAATCAAAACTTGTATCCTTTTTTTTCTCAACCTTTTTATTTTTCACCAGTCCAACGTTTCGGCCATTTTAGCCATCCTCAAGGACATCTTCAATTATAAATTCTTCCTCACATTAAATTTAGAATTACTTTTGCAGGCTATTCTGCCCAGGTCATTCATTAATTATTAGTTAAAAACCTATTTTTTAAAATTTAAAATCATAAATATTCAATTCTCCTTAAAATTATCCACACAAAATCACTATCATATACATAAACCATTTATTATTTATACATATACCATTTATAACCATAATGTATATGGTAGTGATCTTGTTTGGATTATTTTATATTAGAAGAATTAAATATTTATGATTTTAAATTAAAAAAAATAGGTTTTTAACTTTGATTAATGAATGACCTGGGTAGAATAGCTTGCAAAAGTAATTCTAAATTTAATGTGGGAAGAAATTATAATTGAAGGTTTTTAACTTTTAATTAATGAATGATCTGGGCAGAATAGCCTGCAAAAGTAATTCTAAATTTAATGTGAGGAGGAAATTATAATTGAAAATGTTCTTGAGGATGGCTAAAATAGCCGAAACGTTGGACTGTTGAAAAATAAAATTGTTGAGACAAAAAAGGATACATGTTTTGATTTATTTAATAAATAATTACCTTGTCTCAAGAAATTTAAATAATATAATTAAAGAAAATATTAAAATTAAGTAAACAATAAATAATAATATACATGATAGGGAGGGAGGGGAGTAGAGTAGTATTTTATTATTATATAATAAAAAAAATAATAAAAAAGTAATTAATGTAAGTATACTTAAGCTGGTAACATATGAATATAAATTAAAAATAAGATACATAAATATAAAAGAAAAAGAAAGGATAGTAACTAAAAAATATAATTACATCAAGTACGGGGTGAGAATTTAGAAAATAAAACCAGAATAAAAGATATGGCAGGAAAGTGGGCTTCCGAAATGCAGAACGAGAGAAAAGAAGTATTATGAGGGTTTTATAAGATTCAAAATGTCTTGGTATGTTAGGGATTATGTGAGTATATCTGAAAAGAAAAATATATAAAAATGAACAAATACTATTAGGATTCATTTAAAAAGAAGGCATAAATTACCAAAACCAATTCCAATAAATCCTACCCTTCGTATGGGTCCAATAAACCCATGACCTCTTGCCCCACAGTATCCTTTAATAATACCCAACTTATTCCTATCGAACAGATCCGTTACTTAAGACTATATCTGGACAAACGACTGACATGGATTCCTCATACAAGACTGAAAAGACAAGAAACTGCTCGTTGATTCCGACTATTACAAAATTTACTAGATAAACGGTCTAAATTGCAAATCCAATACAAAAGAATGATCTAGATGACTATAATAAGGCCTATCTGGACATACGGAGTTGAGCTTTGGGGCACCACTAAACCATGGAATTCCTCCCGAATCCAATCCTTACAGTCTAAAATTCTTAATGCTCCCTACTTCTTAAAAACACATGCATATTTCGTTTAATACACATGAACATACATCTCAGATATTTAGCGTTCAACTAAAAAGAAAAAAAGTAGTTCTAATTATAGAACCTTCTTCGTACGTTAGTAACAATACTACTTATTGTCAAGTCAACTAAGGAAGAAAAAAAACTGTAGAAGTTTTTACTTAACGATTCCATACTTTCTTTCAGGAGTTAATTCAAATTCCAGGTTCCCAACTATGCCAACCGGAGTCTACAACAAAACTAGAAAAAAAACTAGAATATTGTATATATATATATATATATATTTTTTTTTTTCAGAATTTCGCTTATAACTAGAAAACTGATCCTTCTTTAAGAAAGAATTTATTTGCCATAAAAAATTTATGCAGAAAAAATTTACCACGAAATGCCTGAAAAAAACTTTAGAAAAATCTCTTAACTCCCAAAATTGTAACTTGTAAATAATGCTCTCTGCCCAATTCGGCTAGAGCTCATAGCTCCTTCAAATGAAATGTATAACATGTAATAAAAAAACAAATTAGATAAGAAAATATTTCAATAAAACAAAATAGTAGTGGCAGGAGATTAAAATTTCTATTTACCTCAATATCTTCAGCAGCAGTGAGGTATAATTCTCCCTGTTTCGAATAATGGCTGACTTCCAGTTTGTATCTAGAACTATAAATCAGCAGTAAAAATACTAGCTTAAATTTAAAAATTTAAAATTAATTTTCTTTAAAAATATTTCACTAACATATTAACGTACGAATGTGCCACGACTTTGTCCATAGTAACGATATTGAGAAAGCAGATGGCACAATTTCACCTCACCCCACTTCTTTGTTTTGTTAATTTGAGGTTATATTAGAGTTATAAGGCTGTATTAGAAAAAATGAATTCGTTATTTAAAAAATAGGTTGAAAAACTAAAAAATAACCTGATAAAGGCTGATAAACAGTCTATAAAATTTTTGACAACACTGTAGCTGTGATATTTCGAATAAGTTATCCTTGAGAATGACCAGAAGGGCCGAAACGTAGGAGTGGAATAATAAGAAAATAAACAAGTTGATATTTTTTAAAGTTATAGTTTATGCTAGATGAGTTTCATTAAATTAATTAGATATAGTGAATGAAAAGTCCTTTTCCTTATTTAAATTTTTTTACTTTATTTAATTAATAAAATTTAATTATATTTAATTTTATGTTCTCCTTATTAGTCTTAAATTATTAACAATAAACATATTGTTGTCAATTATATAAAAAATTCCGAGCAAGTAAACTCAAAGTTTAGACATCCTTATTTATAATTATTTTTGGAATTTTTAAATTATTATTTTTTTATTTAATTGACAACAATATGATTATTGTTAATAATATAAGACTAATAAGAAAGACATAAAATGATATTAAAAGATATATTTAATCAGATGCCTAATGATGGGTTGACAGCCCCGAAACGTCGGTTTTAGATGTAATTAACTTTTTATTGACTATATCTTATTAAATAATTAAGTTATTTTTTATTATAATTGATCAATGGTAATATTTATATAAGAGAATTAATAATAATTTATTTTATTTCTTTAATTATGTTACTTTACCCACTTTACAGTTACCTATGTATACATTTTATTTTCCACTTCTCTCATCACTTCATTTTATTAATTCTATTCTGTAAAATTATTCACTTTATGTCATTCTGTTTATATTTTCTATACTTATTGTGGTTGTTATCTTGTTCTGTCCTTAGGCCTGAAGAAGGCTAGAAACTCTAGCCGAAACGTTGGCACAATTAAATAGGTTACACCAACTTATTTGTGTTTCATTTTGACCGTACCCCCAACCATCTACTCCTCGTACGTCATCCACGGTCAACTATCTCTCATAATTATAAAACATAATCTGTAAAACTCACTAACCACCCAAACCCACTCGTTTCTAACCTTGCTTCCTCTTCCATTCCTGGCAATCCTCCGAGGCGCCTGAAAAGAAGATGGCCTCGTGACCTTATATTGTAAACTGTTTTTAGAGTTCTACTACTGGATAGTTTCTCTACATCCTGTATCATATCATTAGGTCATTATGATCAAATTTACTTGTTGTATTTTTTATACAGTTGTAAATATCAATAAATAAATAAAAAAAAAATATATATTAAATTTTGTGTTCTTATTAGTCTTAAATTGTTAACAATTTAAACAATTCAAACACATATTGTTGTCAATTATATAAAAACTTCCAAGGAAACTAAACTCAGATTTTAGATCTTCTATTCTAGATCAAAAACTCTTAAGATATATATTTTTTTATAGTTGATCAATGGTAATAGTTTTTAGGACTCAACTAATTTGAATTAATATAAATAATTTTGGATAATTGCTATCAGTAATTATCTTGACATCCCATTAACAACTGGTATGAAACAAAGCTAAAAACAAAATGGTTTTTTGTTAGCAAAATTCTCATTTTCCCTACTTTGGACTATTCTCAAACCATAAAAACTAAACTGTTCCATAAAGAATTACAGAAATGGAATGAATATCCAATCGGAACGAAACGACTTCTTGGAATGGACTGAATGGACAATTACAGGGTGAGGCTGAGTATAATATTCATGAGGGGGGCGTCTTCTTCCCGAAGCCCCATCAAATTGAACTCTTTAATATTACAATTACCCGGTCATTTCTGAGTTAATTGAGTAGCAGTTTCCAACGAGGGTAGGCAAGTGTTTGAAGGCTGAACAGCAGTCGAGTTTCATTCCGTTCCAATAGCAATCTAACAGTAGTTCTTCACATCTAGCAGTCTTCTGAAAAAAAACGAAAAGAAAAAATAAACATATATTAATTCATTGCTATTTCCAACTGTACATTATAATACACTTAGTAAATTTGATCTCAGTTAAATTGGAGTGTTACAGGCGTGTAGAGAAACTACCCATTGGTAGCACTCTAATAACGTGTTACATAAGCAGGTCTCGTGGCCATCTTCTTTTCAGGCACCTCGGAGGATTGTCAGGAATGAAAGAGAAAGCAAGGTTAGAAACTAGAGGGTTTGGGTGGTAAGCGTGTTTGTAATGGAAGGCTAGATCGGTTACATATGGAACATTAAGGTCTTTATGTATGATTCTATTTGTGACAAAGTAAGGAGCATTAAGGATTTTACGAAGGATTTTGGGTTGCAATGATTGGATACGAGAGGAATTCGAAGGTTTAGTGGAGCCCCAAAGCTCAACGCCGTATGTCCAGATTGGCTTATTACAGTCATGTAGATCAGCCTTTGTAATGGATTGGAAGTTTAGACCGTTTGTCTAGTAAGTGCTGTAATAATCGAAATCGACGTGCAGTTTCCTTTCTTTTCAGTCTTGTGTGAGGATTCCAGGTTAGTCGTTTGTCTAGATGTAGTCCTAATTAATGGATCTGTTCGACAGACGTAAGATCCTCCAATTACGTCACCATTCTTCGAGGGCTGTAGAGTTTGGAATGCAATTAGAGGGTTATTATTAACAGCGAGCACACGTGTCATCAGCATACGTGGATGGTGAGGATAGTGTTAGGACCCGTTGGGATGTCAGCTGTATAGGTGGTGTAGAGGATGGGACTGAGGATACTACCTTGAGGAACACCTGCGGACTGAGAATAGAAGGATGAATAGGAACTATTGTGGTTTGCTTGGAATAATATATCGATGAGAAAGTATGTAGAAGGTAGGAATCCTAACAGGTAGGAAAAGTCTGTTCAAACATATTAATGGAGATTTAAACATGTTATTTTTATTAATATTTATCGTATTATTTTTTTCAAATTACTTTTTTAGATAATTATATATTTTGTTACTATAGCCCTAAGTCAACCCTGTAGGTTCAGGAGTCCTCTGAGGTCCACCCAATCTCATAACACATGTGTCATCAGCATAAGTGTTGAGAATAGTGTTAGGACTCGTTGGGATTTCAGCTGTATAGACGGTGTAGAGGATGGGACCAAGGATACTACCTTGAGGAACACCAGGAGTCCTCTGAGGTCCACCCAATCTAATAAAGTTGTATACCTTAGTCAGGGAAAAATTTGGCGATCGAGCGTGATTTTTACAAAATCACCTCCTTGCACAACCATTGGTCTAGTAATATTCCTTATAAAGTACTGCACTGCTGACTCTTAATGGGTCAGCAGATTTATTTTATTATGATTATAATTTAGAAACTCAATTAATAATATTTGATATGAATAATATAGAAAAAATATATACCATTTTAGTGATATTTCGGTAGTTGTTGATAGGATAATTTGTAGTATTTTTGCAATTAGAACAATATTTTTTCCCAGGGCGAACCAAATTTTCTATAAATCCCTCCTTTCCAGGCCTACAGATAACATGTACATATATTTAATATATAAAAATTAAAACTGTTATTCTGTAATATGTAAAATGTGCATACTTACAAACGATGTTCGGACTTTGCAGAACATACCGAGAATGCAGGAAGTGTTGAAGACCATTGCAAATAATTAGTCCTGACTTCGTAGATGGGACTGTTGAAGGCTGGTGAGGACAATAGCAGCCAACAGATATAGAAGAAGAAGACAATCCTGATGAAGATCCATATCTTTGTGGCATAGTTGAAGGTATGTCCTCGATGTGGAGGTTGTGTGTCTCGCGACCACATAGCGAATGACTTGTCGCTGGAACCCGGTCGCGTTTTCCTTATCCGTACATCGCACAGATTTCCATCCTTCCATTGATTTTCCATTTACCGTTACAATCAGCTCATCCACGCCCGTATAATTTGAATCTAGAATTATCTGATTATTTTACTTTTTTCAGATGAGTTTATATTGTGCATATAATGCGATAAGGTCGTTTAAAATATTTAAATAATTTAATAAAAAATAGAAAAAGAAACACAACAAAAAAAAAAAACCTCTTCTTGTACCTTTACCTTGACGTGGTGAAGAGGCTTAAGGCTCAATGCCGAACTAAAAGAGGTACACAACTCTAATAATTATGACGTCACATATCCTATTCCTAAGTGTATACCAGTAATTGATAAAAGTTTGTTTACTTTCGATGAAAGAGTTTAACGAATAAAGAGGATTAATGAGTCTAATATAAACGAAAAGAAGAGGATCGTGAGACCCGCGTAATAAAATGGTGTTGAATGAAAAGAAGAGGATCGCGAGACCCTCATAATAAAATGGTCGCGAGGAAAATACAAAATGGTGGCAGGGTACACTTGAGTTCCACCAAACCTTTAAATCTCTCCAACAGTATAAAAGCAAAATGGCGGCTGGGCACACTATGGCACTTCTAAAATCCTTAATCTCTCAAGCTGCAAGAAAAACGACAATGGCGCACGGAGGTTATAATGTAATAAGTGGTTACTTAGCCCTTCGATGGGTGGTGGTGGTTAACAAAAGAAAAAGAAAATGACGTCCGGGCACACTCAGCCCCTGGTGACGGTCACGTGACTTAAATGAGGGCGTGGCCTAATATTAATGTGAGTGGTTATGTTGAACTAAATTTGAATTTAAATCCCCCGCCAGGGGGTCACGTGACCAAATACTAGCCTCAGAATGGCCATTTTATGCCTAATGATCACGTGATCGGTCAGGTGAGCAATCACGTGAGTGGTTAAACTAGGGTCGAGGCTAGGGTCTAAAGTCCAAGCTCATGTGACCAGTGGTTAAGGTAGAGTCGAGGCAAGGGTCTAAAGTCCAAAAATGATTCTCATTTACTGGGCCAGAATCGGCCTTTCTCCCCTACTCAATCAGTGCATGAATATTGCTTCATCATTCAAAACAGGGGGTTTGTTTAATTTTTTTACTTTCGCTTATCAATTTATGAAACTTATAATAAGAGGAAGTCATTGCAAGCTAGAAAAAAATTGGATACGAGTTATATCGACTAATCGAAAGTGCCACTATTTATAGTCCATTTAAATTATTTTTTTTTTTGTGTAAGTCATGTGTTAACCGCACTCTCAAACCATCTCTTCATATTAAACAATAAACATCAGAAAATAGAGATACATTTCACAGTGTAGCCTTGAAAAGGAAAAAAAAAACATATTAGCTTTGAATGGAAAAGTGGGTCGTTTAAAAGAAATAAATCAGGTATAAGAACTAATGGGAAGTGAAAGGGCACTTTGGAACAGAGAAGACTACTGCCAGCTCGCGTGCCGGCTAATGTAGCGAGCAGATCACGCTATGGCTTCCATCGCCCGATAACCTTCTGCAATATTTTCTAGTCCTGTCAGGAAGTTCTCTCACCATGTATCTTTATCTATCTCTCCTTTCTACAAAGATATAACCTGTTAAAGGGAACCTACTAAATGAGAAACCTCAATTATGATGCTTGTTGCCTACGCATGAATGCTTGAGGAATAAGCACTTTTAGAAGAAATACATTAGACAAAGGTTAAGTTGTACTTAGAAGCCAACATTGTTTCTTCAAAAGAGAACTGCGACTGAAGATCAAGCATGCTTTAGAAAAATAAGAAAAAACATCCTTTCCAAGTTTTTATCTGCCCTCCTTCACCTGGATACCACAACCTTTAACACTACCAGAATAATTAAAATTATAAAAAATTAAATTATTATAATTTAATTAATTCCACTTAATGCCATTTTGTTTTTATATTGTTGGTTATTATGCCTCTCGAGAGCAGGAAATACGTTGATGCTTAAAAAATGTCAAGGAAGGTTTCAAAATAAGCATTCTTCACGATAACACTAATGCTAAAGATTATCATATATAAAATAGAAACCAGTAACGCGGTTGAAAGAGAAGTTTCAATTCAAAATTTATATTGATGTTTTTGATATTTTTCAAATTCAGAATTTTGAAAAAAAGTAAACATAATTTATTTTTTTAAGTCGTTGAATGGGTATGAAAGAAAGCGTAAAAAGCTATAAAATGAGGTATGAATGATTCTAGCACAATGAGTTATAAATCAATGGGCATTTATGTGAACCAAAACATGGCGAAACTCGTAATTATAATACAAATTAATATAAAAAAAAGTTATTTAACAAATATGAAAAAAATATATTCGTAGATAATTGGTTTAACTAATTAATTTAGGGGCGGTTGCACTATCACAGTTCAAACTTTACACACAATTGATAGAATTTTATAATTTACTATCTTAAACTGAGATTAATTATTGATTCCAAATATTAGAAAAATCCTGTAATTAATTAAAACACGGGGAGATGCACAAATACGTTGGTAGTTCAAAAACGGTTCTAACTGAACACAAACCTCTGGATGCATCTCAAGCACTTGACCAAACACCCTTTGATTTCTGCCAAAAACATACACTCGACGAGGCCCCTACAAATTTAGTCCAACTTGTACCAGCCAATCCAAACAAACTATACAAAGGTTTCCACAGGCGCGGATCTTCCATCGTTTGACAAATATTTAGCACCATATTTGAGAGTTTCGGCGGTAGGTTATTATTGGCTGCTCTTTTCAATAGTGTACAATATTGGATCCGCTTTAAGGGATTACTTTTTTGACTATTGCTATTATATAGCATCTTGTTCTCCGTGCTGTTTATATATATTCCAAAATATCCTCATTGATAAATTTGTTATTTTTTTGATTTTTAATTTTATTTTTAAATAGAACTAACCCTTTCTGAATAATTTATGTTTATTTGATTAAATGTACCGGAAATTGAGTAGGGGATCATTCGACGCATTAGTACAAGAAGAGAAAAATTATTTCACGCTAATTTTTGATTACTTTAATGAATATAGTATAATTAATAGTCAAAATTAATGAGTCTGCCAAGTAGGGGGAATAAAAAATGGCGACTTTTTAAAAACGTTAAGAATAATTAATTTTTCATTCGGAGCTCTATATCTTTAAAACTACCAACAACAATAGAAAATCTAAGAGAACATCATTTAAAGTACAGTAAATTTGCTAAACTGTATGCCCTAATAGAGCTATTTATGTTCAACAGTTCTCGAGATATAGCTTTTAAAAAATCAATATTTCATAAAAATATATGGAACCTACTAAAAGGTCAGTAATTAGTGAATTTATTTTGAAAAATCTATATCTCAAAAACTATTTGACGTACAGATGTCTATTAGCACTCAAATTAAAGCTAGTTTAATGAGCTATAAAGTAGTCTATGCCCTTTATCTTCGTAGGAATAGTAGTTTTCGTGATATTTGCTAAAATAAATTGATTTATAGTTGTTCGACAAATTTATATTCATATGTGAATATCATAAAACCTACTATCCCTAAGAAAATAAAAATCAAACTAATTTATAGTAAGTTAAATTTCCTTCATTTCGAGTGTTGACAGACATATTTATGTCTTATGGATCTAGAGATATATTTTTTCAAATATCAAATATTTCATACGAACAACTATTATTAACATTTTGTGAGTTTATTTCGCCAAATATCATAAAAACTACTACTCCTACAAAGATAAACATTATAAACTATTTTCTAGTAAATTTAACTAGCTTTAATTTGAGTGCTGGTAGACATCTCTACTTCTAATGATTTTTGAAATAAAGTTTTTCATAAATCAAACTTATTGTCCGAATAACTATAAATCAACTTATTTTAGGAATTATGAAAACTACTATTCTTACGAAGGTAAAGGCCATAAACTACGTTAAACTAGCTTCAATTTGAGTGCTAATAGACATCTATACGTCTCATGGTTCCTGAGAAATAGATATATTAAAATAAATTAACTAACTACTAATCTTTCAGTAGATTTGAAAGAAATGTTGCTTTTTAAAAAGCTATATCTCGAAAACTATTGAATGTAAATAGCTCTATTAGGGCTCATATTTCAGCAAATTTACTCTTCTTTATATAATGTTTTAGATTTTCCAGCGCTGTTGCTACTTTTTAAGATATAGGCTTCGGATAAAAAATGAATGTTTTTTTAGGATTTTGTAACAGCCGCGATTTTTTATTCCTCCTACCTATACTTGACAGACTCATAAATTTTTAATGGTAATTATAAGTAGTTTTCATTAAAGTAATAAAAAATAACTGCCTTTTTTTCTTCCCGGCTCTTGTACTAATACGCTTAGAAGGAAGAAGCGTTATACTTTTTTTTATCTCGCTAAATTCGTCAAACCGGGCCAAAAGAAGTTTGAGTTCAAAAATAAATTACACAAAAATTTAAAACATATTACTTTATTCACAATAATAAAATAAATATAAAAGTGTTTTAAATATTGAAAAGTCAAATAAAAATATAAATCACCCCAAATAATATGTAATGCCAGCCAAAGGATTAAAACATGAAGATATTACAAACTTTATTAAAAAAACTATGTAATTTTAAAATTAACCGACTCCAAAGTACGGCACTGGGGAGCAACAGTACCCGCATTACTTAAAAACATTTCATGTCGCTCTGGACCTTGAATCCCGGGGCAATATCAAACTAATATTTTTTTATCATTTTTTGATTTGCATCTGTAAATTTAGTTTACAATCAGCAAATGCGCTGTACTATTCAGGCATAGCATGAGTTGGCATAAGGGAGACTGCACGCAGTGGTGCATCCTCCTGACGTTAAGTAAATTATTTCATTGCACTAGTAGATCCTTCATCCAACTCCTCTTCAGTCGGAGTATGCTATGTACGTCATGTGTTGCCATCTGTCGAATAAATTGATTGAAATTTCATTAAAATGTGTTGCAAAACCCTTTTGTAAGTCATATGAATGTGGTGCGTTATAGGTCGGTGTGAATGGTCTCGTTTGACACGTAGTATTGAGTTCGTTGCCAGTCTTAAAAATTATTTTTCAAATCTGTATCTTTTTAGCAGGTTCATAAATTTGGCAGGCGTATGGGTCCATATGGGTTTTATAAAGTAATTTTATACGTTAACTTTCTGTCTCAGGGTTAATTTAGAACGTCAGTGTTGTATGGAATATAATTGTCTCAGTCAGAAATTTAGCGTTTTATATTTTGTCTTGACGTGTAGGCCCCATGTTTGTTGTATAGGGTTATTATCAATGTAAACTGAAGGGCATGTTTTGTGTCGTAGAGTAAATGTTGTGAATTTTGGGGGGTAAATCTTAATTTTCTATAATGTGCACCAGATCTGTATGTTGTACTGTTAGTATGGCCTATTAAGAGTGCGGGTAATGATAGCTGTATCGTTGCCATACGTCGTAGTTAGTATGTTGTCGTAAGTTGGTAAGACGTTTGTACATATGAGGTACAGAAGTGGGGCCAGGATAGAATCTTGAGGGACACCTGCAAATATTGGTTTCATTGGTGAGTTCGCTGAGTATTGTCGGACAGAAGAAAAACTGTCTTGAAAAAATGATTGTAGAAATAATTAGTAGGTGCTTGGAAGAATTGCCTTCAGTTTAAAAAGAAGGGCCTGGTGCATACCATGCCTAAGTCACATCCAAAAATGTTCCAGAATCAAACCAATGTGTTATCTTTTTTTTAGTATTGTTCAGGGAATCTCCTCCCCCTGAACGAATTCAATTTAATTATATTAAAGGCACTGCAAGGTAAGGTGTTGCTGTTGGCCAAGTATACAAGTGAGTGACAAAACCACCATTGCCTTGAAAAAGTAATCATTTTTTTCTTTTAATTTTTTCATCATTTACCGCATGGAGGTTTCCACAAGCTCGAATCTGCCATCATTTGACGAATGTTTAGCAGTATCTTTAGGGGTTTCAACGGTAGGTTATTATTGGGTCCTCCTTGAACTGCTCTTTTCAATATAATACAATTTTCAATGTGATTTAAGGGATTTTTTTACTGTTGACATTACCCTGAAAAGTGTTTTTAAAATTTTCCAATGTTTTTACCGACATCGACGCAATATTCAAAACGTATCGATTTACATAGAGGGAAATATTCATTTTTTTTTTTTTTGCAGGCAGCTTAAACGTGACTTGTTATTAGTTAAGAGAAGTTATGGAGAATAGAAAAGCTGAACACTAGTTGGGACTTTGGAAGTCTCCCTCGGGAACATGGAGGAGGCTCCAGGAATGATTGATCAGGGTGGAGTTGTTTGACTGATCGAGATAAGGCCAATGACAAGATGTAAATGGGAAGACTCTAATTGACTCCTGGTCCTTGGTTAGATTGATGAGTAAGTTTTGGATTTGCATAACCCCGCTAACGATCCTGGTTTGGGGGAGACACTGGTTTCAGGATTCAGGGCGAAGGAAACTTGGGAGGGGGGCTCTGGTTGACAGTTGTCTTGCAAGTGGGGGGTCTACAGCGGTAAGGGGGTAGAGAATCTGTGGTAAATTAAGATTTTTTTTCCAAATTCAGTTTTTGAGGTATTTTTTAACATTTTTATTTTCACTTACTTATATATGAAATATACATTATTGTGATCGTGAAATATTTTGAATTCGAGTTGTCGACGGAAATACACGTTTTAAGGTCCTTCGAGTCCTGATAAAGTTGTCTGTCTGCCTTGCTCATTAATGAGTCTTATGACACTGAAATGGCATATCTAAGGCAGGCTTATGCCTCGGGTGTAATTTTTAAGATGAAATCTACTTGCCATAAAAGCCACTAGATTAAATAGATTTAAACATAAAATTTTGAAATCCTATCTGAAGTGGATCTATCTATTTGAAGTGGAGGGGGTACTGAGAAAATGGAGGGAGGTCGGGAGTAGTTCATCCCCAATATGAGCGTTCACTTTTTCTTGCAAGTAAATGCCAAAGTATTATAACGTTTATATATATATTAATCACTTTTAAATGAAAATTATGAACATCTTAATTTAAATTAAAAATTAAATAAAATCTGTACCGCTGCAGCCCATGAAGGGTTTATAAGGAAGTACTATTACTAGACCAACGGTTGTGCAAGGAGGTGATTTGGTAAACATCGCGCTCTACTGCCATATTTTTACCCAATTAAGGGAACCCACATTAAGAAGTTGGTTAGACCCCAGGAGGCTCCACAACCCACGGGGTTGATTCACGGCTACAGATTAACAGAAAATAATTATACGCCCAGCTGGATTAGAACCCGGGTCCTTGGAGTTATTAGAATTGTGCCTTACCACGGTGGCACCACGCCCCCCCCCCCCATAAACATCTGGAGTGAAATAAAATCATAAAAAAGCAAAACATTAAAAAATCCTTTAATAAATCATAAATCTTAGGTTATATTAATTAAAATAAAATATATAGAAGGAAAAAAATGTGGTAATGATGATTATATGAACATATTTACAGATTATAAATAAACATTAAAAACATCCAATAATATTTATATTATGAAGAAGATGGTCTGAGGTGCGGTCACAAGAAAACAAAAATAGTTTACAATTATTTACAATAGTTAGCAACCAGTTTCGTACTATACTGAGCAGAAACAGCCCTGATGAACCTCTACAAAGTGGGGCGAAACGTTTGCAAATAAATAGTTGTTAACTATTTTTGTTTTCTTGTGACCGCATCCCTCACCATCTTCTTTTTAATTTGAATTAATACGGTAAATTATTTATATATATAATTTCTTTTTAAAACAATCTTGATCCTTTTTCTCTCAACTTTATTCTTTTTTTAACATCCTTGTTATAAAGTTGAGAGAAAAAGGGTCAAGATTCTTTTAAAAAGAAACTAAACCACTCTCAAACAACTATATTAATAAAAAATAAAAATTATATATATAATATTTATGTTAGATTTCATATTTTTTTCCATTTTTAAGTATTAATTGAAACATTTAATTTTTATTCTTTATGAATTGGATGGATAGCAAGTGGATTAAAATACGAGATTTGAAGTTTGGAAAGGTATTAGAGCAACGAATGAAGATAGGAATGGAATTCCAGAGGAAACAGGATTAGGAATATCTATGTGAAGAAAATTTGAAGAAGATTGTACTGAGAAAAAGGAGGAGAGATTTTTATAATTGTCAAAAACCTTTCTGTTTACTACGAAACGAAAGAAACGTTGCAAAAATTACTTACTAATATATACTTCATTCAGTGTCAGTTGGACTAGTAGAGTAGGCATCTTCACGATTGAAGTCATTCACGTCAGTCCGGCTTTTGAATGATGGCGGATGACTGTCATTTTGACTGAACGTGTAGGGATCCCTTGTATGAATTTCGAACGTTTCTTAATCCTGTGATCTACTATAAATTATTCAATAAAAAAAGAAAACGGAATATCGTGCTGAAGTAACCTCCTTTAAAGGAATTCAAATGTTCAATCGGCTCTATATAGATATCCAAACATCGATCTTTTCATCTGCTCTTGTATAACAGGAATACAAATATAAATAAAAAATGAAAATATTCTAGAGAGAGAGACTAGAGGTCAGGTGAAGGAGAGAGCCGAGTCAGCTAAAACTGACAAATTACCGCTATAAGAAACCGGCCCTTGATAAGCCCTCTCTCCCAGCATCTTCAGCCTTATAAATCTCCCCCCCCCCGACCGTCTCGTTTAGCTGCTATGGAAAACTTACCTAGAATATTTATAATTTTAGGCAGTTAGTACAACGATTAATTTCATTCAGCCTTTTAAATTTAAATGTTCAGACTACTAATTCATCGAAAACTGAAAAATATAAATGAAGAACTGATATGCGCTGCCCGTATCTCAGGGGTTAGGCGCAAGTCTATCGTTCTGAGATCTGCGGGCGGTGCCGGTTCGAATACGGCCTAGGGGCGTTGACTTTTTTCATTAAGTGGCGATCCCACAAAATGAAAAATTTGATACCCAACCATGGTTAGAATAGGTTGGTAACCTGTAGATTGCTAGGTAAACATCACCTTCGATGTGGATTGCCTTAAAAAAAAATAAAAAAAAAAAAAAATAAGAAGAAATTTGTAACATTGGTCGCTTGGGGTGAACATCACACAACACTTAGCAGGAGAAAATTTCAAAAAATAAATGTTCATGTCTTATTTAGATAAATAACTTTTATCCTATTTTAGTCTCAAAACAATTTTTATTTCTCTATAAGTGCGACGTTTCAGCCAATTCGGCCATCCTCAAGAACAAGTTTAATTCAATTTTAGTCCATAAAGACCTAAATGTTCCTTATGTAACCGATATAGCCCGTACCTGATATTATTCCATAATAAACTCCCTAACCACCCAAACCCACTAGTTTCTAACCTTGCTTCCTCTTCCATTCCTGGCAATCCTCCGAGGCGCCTGAAAAGAAGATGGCCTCGTGACCTTATATTGTAAACTGTTTTTAGAGTTCTACTACTGGGTAGTTTCTCTACATCCTGTATCATATCATTATGTCATTATGATCAAATTTACTGGTATTTTTTTATACAGTTGTAAATATCAATAAATAAATAAAATAAAATTAAAAAAAAATTCAATTTTAGAACCACATCACAATATTGTTGTGATAACTTATAATAGGGAAAGTTGGCTGTGATAAAAAGTTTTAATTTTTTTTTTTATTTTTAATATTTATTTATTGCTATTTACAACTGTACATTATAATACATTTAGTAAATCTGATCTAAGTTAAATTGGAGTGTTACAGGCGTGTAGAGAAACTACCCATTGGTAGCACTCTAATGACATTTTACATTAGCTAGTCTCGTGGCCATCTTCTTTTCAGTCGCCTCGGAGGATTGTCAGGAATGGAAGAGGATGCAAGATTAGAAACTAAGGGGTTTGAGTGGTTAGAGAGTTTATAATGGAAGGAGTGACCCCAGAGGTCACTTAGGTGTGTCAATTAGGTATATTCAAATTGGTTTGATTATCATCGTGTAACATGTGAGAGTTTTTTTGAAGTATATGGGAAGTAAGACTGTTTGTCTATTAGGTGTAGAATTATGTTTTTTAAAATTTGAATGTGTTATTTACAATTATAATAATCATAATATTATTTCTTTATTCTGAGACTGGTCTCTTTAGAATATTATTTGCAATTTTTGGATGCAAATTTGGTTTTGGTATATGTCCCAGTCTTTCGTCGATATTTAACCATTGGCCTTACCAATGCATGTTGTTATATACAATCCACTTTTATACGTGATTATCCTTTCGAGAAACGGCTCGTTTTACTGCCTAAGAGCAGTGGAACGCATGGCTTATATGGTTTGAGCTGCTGCCGCTCAAATTCATGAGGTACCATAGATCTATCTTTTTTACTTTTCCAATGGTCTTTAGGAGTCGAGAAAACTGCCGATACACTTGTATTTAGTTGTGCTACAAGTCTTATCATTGTTCGGTAAGGGTTTTCTAGCCTATGTTCATCGTTGTCAATTGCTGGTGGCTTACCTATTGGGTTGGTAATCCAAAATGACGTTCCCTACGAAGACTATGGACAATGGTGAACCGAATAAATGGACTGATCGTCTGGCTGGTGGTCTAGAAAAATCCAAGACGCTACCATTTCCTCCCAAGCTGCCTTTCACTCTTTATGGGAGTGGGAGAAAAACGTTTGGACATACAGTTTTTATTTTATTTCTTTTAACTGACGACAATAAATAATGAGGCTTATTTTTTAATGGAATCCTCATGTGATTAAATCAGTTAGTGAATTGAAACAAACAATTAATTGTAGATAGAAAACGAATTTTTAAAGTGACTTACCTACTGGTACTGGTATTTGGGGGGAAACAAGTCCGACAAGTGGACCTATGGGTCGTTTTTGCCAACCCATGGCGGCTACCTGGGTTGCCGCCGCATACTAACCAAGGTGGAAGTGTCAAGATTCATTCTTCGGGACCGCTAAAAATAAATGTTTAACTGCCCCAGGTGGGAATCGAACCCACAACGTTCCCAACCGAGCGCACTGGGACCTGCACCTTAACTTGCACGGCCGTCATGTCCCTAGTGACTTATCTAAAGGGTAGGACATAGTGAGGGGTGAAGAATCGAACTATATTAATTACTTATAAATCTAATACTTATAGTACTAAAAAGTGAGTGGAATATTTGTTATTTTTTCCAATGGCTGACGCTAGAGTTAGAAAATGGACCAAACGTATGATTTATACATTTTCAAATAATGACCCATACATGAAATATATAGTAAGGAGAAGTATTTTTACCCGGAATAATAAAGAAGATGCTGTTGTCCAAGGATCAATTTAATTTCAAAGTAGGGATGCAAGTGATGGTTGTGTGATGCGCGCATTAGATTATTTTTTGGAGCTATAGAAAACTACTAAAAATTTATTACTGGTCTTTGGACTGACGCGAGGTGATATTTACTGAGATTTCATGGAAGGGCTGCTATCGTTCGCTATAACGGGAAAGTTGTTGGTTGGGGGAGAACATTTTATTTTTTATTATCTTAAGCCTTCGGATCCCTAAATGATGATGATGATGATGGGAAGAGGAGTGATATCCGATAAGGTCAGTTGTGGCTGATGACCGTCGCGGCTGCCTCTCCAGCATTATAATGCTCTTTCTCTCTCTCCATCAAACTGCGCCACAAATATCCAGCTATATCCTAAGCCCCTTGATACGTATCATTAAATAAGTCTTTGATTATTTTAAGTGGTGGTTCTTATCACAGCTGAATATATATTAAGGATTTCACACTTCTGGATATTGTAATAAATACCAAGAGATTTCAGGAGCGTATTTTATTCCACAATTAAAAAAATCACACAACTTACACTTACTAACCTACTTATGTCTCCAAATTTTGTGTTGATAGTTGGGCTTGTATTATAGCTATCACTATTGGTTATATTAAAAAAAATCTAAAGACCAGGAAAAGTGGAACTTATGAACAAAAAATTTTATTTTCTGGTACTATAAAAACTCTTATTTTAGGATTTATGGAGGTGGTAATAACAAATATAAATTTATATCTTAAAGAATACAACATTTACCAAAAGATAAGGAAGATGTTATACAATCGGGAAAGATTTCTCGTTTGAATCGGATGCATATTGTCTATTTTCAAGCCCATTCAACTTAGTTTTCATCTGCGCATGTCTCCTCTTGTTCTAATCTATCCCCATCTTTATATGAAAAAATATAAGCTTATGTTAGAGGTAAGGGTTATTATTAGAGCGGTTGATGAGAGCAGTAGTCTAACAGTTACGGTAGAACACTCTAGGAGACAAGTAGTATATAGTAGTTGTACACAGCTTGTTATATAGTCTGTATTCTGCCTTCATATAAACGATGCATATCTTAGAGCGCTCGGCGGTCGCATTCTTTAAATTACCAATCCTTGTCGTAATCGATGGTGATCATGGAACGGAATGACGTTTGGATGAAAGAAGGTGGCGTGCTGTGATTGAGTGACTCAGGAAGGCAATAACAAAACAAGAGTGAGAGTGAGAGTGAGAGTGATAGAGGGAGTTGCTTTAATTATTCAAGAAGGCAGTGGAGAGCTAATTCTGAAGGAGGCTTTGATGTCCTCCCAGCTCGTTAGGCTTTGTGCCTCCATATCCCTCTTCGTTAGGCACATACAGTTCTCTTCTTCCCGTAACTTAGTCTCTTTATCTGTTGCTCTTCAACTTGTTATACTTTTATATTTCTTCGTTCAATTGACTTATTGCTCATATAAGTTGTAATAAAATTATTAAAGTTGTAGCTTATTATTCAACTTTGTATAAGAAGATATGATTTATACCTGCGAGGGATCACAATTGACAGTTATTTTTTTGATTAGGATCTATAAATAACGTTATCATTTATAGTCTGACCAATAGTTGTCATTGTTTAAATTTAAGTGAAAAAAAAAACAAAATTTATTATTGCCCCCTAACTAAAAATAAATGAAGAAAATTATTATTGACTTTTATGTTGATATAGAAGATAATAAATAATAAGTGCTTTTTGTTTTCTCAACAGACCTAGCAGATGTTTAGGCACATAATTTATTTATTTTTTATCACCTCCTTCCTTGTCATTTCTGACATAAGGGGAGGGAGGGGGTTATCTACAGGTAACCGATCAATTCTAACCATGGTGGGGGGGAGAGGTTTCATTTCGTGAGAATACTATAGAAATAAAAGTTAACCTCCTCAGGCCGGATTCGAATGCAGTCGTGAGGCAGTTGCTTAACTTACTCAGCTACGAACGGCATATTCTCACCACGCATACATTTTTTTTTATGACCTTTTTTCCAATCATTCCAACTAAAGCTATTTTTTTGTTTAGTGGAGCCAAACTTCATTGGTCATCAACGCCAATTATATTTTATTTAATTGTGCTTATATTTGTTTAATTTTATTTATTTTTTAATTTGATTATTATGGCACCAATTATTTATTTAATTAAATCTACAAATATCATTGTTTTTGTTATTAATGTTTCTTTTTCTCTTCTTAAGAATTTTTTTTTCTGTTTATTTTATCTTTTTTTTTTTTATATCGTTGTATATAGTTAGGGGTGTCCTTTTCACGAGACAATACTCCCCATAATCAATTGTTAAAAAAAAAAAAAGGAACTTTAATATCACCTATGGCCGACCTGGTATTAAATTAAAAAAATGACAAACGATAGATGAATATAAATTGAGAGTTGTATATAAAGCTTTATATAAAGATGTGAGATAAATGATTAAGAGTTGGAATGAGCTCACTCGATCTCTCCCACATCGCTGTATCAAAAGCTCTCCACTGGAGGGGGGGGGGGAGAATGAATTTGATTTCCCTTGGGATCGTAACATCTAATAACCAATCCTTACATCAGCACTTTTTCTAAAATCCCTGCTTGCTTTTTATCGTATTATTGTATAAGAGAATACTGTCGGGAATATGTGAATTCTCTCTTCTATGCTATACCTCAATCGGCTACACGTTTCAAACGCATTTTATGTAAAAACTAGTTGATCTCAGTGATTCAATGAGGAAGAATTGCAGTGCGTAATAGTTCAAGAGTTGAGGTAAAAAAAAGGCAATTATTTCACAATAATATTTTATTACTTTAATGAAAACTATTTATAATTACTAGTCAACATTGATGAAAAAAAAAATTTCATTCAGAATGTATAAAATACAATGTATTTATCATAAATACAATGTACTGATACTGGTAAGTCCGACAAGTGGGCCTATTGGTCCTTTTTGCCACCCCCAAGGCAGACCAATAGAATGGCTCTTTAATATATCTTATTCATCTTTATCGAACCTTTTCGACTTTATAATGAAATTTGAGGAGTTGGGACTCCCAATCTATAGAGGAAGCCTCAATTCCTGTGATTCTCTCAGAGCCTAAAAGCCTATATCTTAGTGACGCATACCTACCACAGTCTGCTATGTAATGTAAGGCCGTCTCTGGGGCCTGTTCGCATAAGCAGCAGGTTTTATCATGGACTGCTCCACATATCTTAAGATGTCTGTTACGGCGGGTAGGGGTTCAAAAAGGAACCTTTACTAGCCCAACCGTGAAAAGAAAAGAAATGGTCGAATTTCGTTATTTTTTATTTTTAAATAAGTAAACATAACAAAAGAAACAAAAAATATACAAACTAGAAAAAAAAAGAAAGGTTAATAATATTACAAAATAAAATTAATTGAACACAAAAAAATATACAAACTAGAAAAAAAGTCTTATATCACCGGTGATTGATAGGGGCCCGGCTGTGGTTGCTGTCCTGAGTGGATGTTCTCGTGGAACTAGATCGACGTACGTCTGGCCGCCTTGTCCTCTGGGAGGATGAGTCGAAGAAGTCCGCCCGCCGTGGCTAAAATGACTAAGCCGGCGAAGATGGCCAGAATGCTGGCAACTATGCGTGTGTAGTGAGGAGACGATATGTGTGTGCACAGCAAGAGACTCACAAAATGTGTGTTTTTTTTTTACAATATAAAAAACAAAAGAAAAACATATGCCTTTTAAACAATAAAAACATATGTTATACGGTAGACGTGTGTTGGCAGCAAGAATGTCTTTTAAGTCTGCAGTGACCTGTCCGGACTCCTATTAATAATCGGAGTTCGTTTCGGTTTAGGCCTAGCAGCTACTTAGTTTTAGAAGTAGAGGGTTTAGTTATTAAAATCTTGGCCTGTCTCAGCCCTATACAGTCCCTCCACTCCTTGCCTGCTTTCATCCATGTCCAATCAAGAACTACTTTTCTCTGATGCCTTATAGAAATGCCTAGGAATGGTTCTGGCCCTATAGGAGGGTGCTCAGCCACGTCTCTAGCTTTTTCATTACCTGAGATTCCCTTGTGTCCTGGGACCCTCACAACCTGAAGTTTCTTTAAGGACGCTAATGATTCTAAGGAGGCTTGTTTACACTCTCTTTCTAAATTAGAGGTGACTCTAGGTGATTCCAAGGCTTTAAGGGCAGAGAGACTATCTGAAAAGATAGTGATGCCAGTCTTTTCATAGCTAGTGACATCCTGAAAGACAGTCGAGTGCTTGGCAAGTTGGAAGCTTAGTTCTATACCTAATTCGTCTATATCAACCCTGCCCACATTAGTCCAGTGGAATCTATTTTCGATCCATCAGTGAAACAGGACAGATAATCTAATGTAATATAAACTCTGTATTAGTGCACCACCTAAAACAACTTGTTAGAAGGGGTGATTGCTACCTACTGGACTTGCAACCTCTTTGGATTGTTGAGGGAGAAGACAATAGACTGTTGACCTTATCTGATGTCTATCTGTGCACAGTGTATAATGTTACTCAGTTTTCATCTTCTACTTACAGTTAAATATCATCTTTATCTTTATTATTTATCTGATAATCAACCTACAGTCACCTCTATGCATCAAGTATTTCACCTCTGCTACATTCACATTATATTGTTCATTTAGTTCCATATTTCTGATGATAGTTATTAAATTTTATTAATTTATTTCCCCAAGTAACTTGTAATTTATCTTGATTTATCAATACGTTTTTGAGTTGTCGGGGTTGTCTGAGTCTTAGGCGGTTCTCCAGCCTGGTATCCACTTTACAGAAGGCCCTCGACAAGGCGTGTTCATTTTAAGTTAGGAATGGCCGTGCCAGAGGATGAGCCCTGGACTAGAACTGTCAAGATAGGAGCCAGCTCACTAGTTGCCGAGATGAAGCGGACGGACTAGAACTGTCAAGATAGGAGCCAGCTCACTAGTTGCCGAGATGAAGCGGACGGATTAAGATTGTTGGAGAGAAGGAGAGGAGATGGGCCATCATCTTTGGTATGCAAACAGATAAACAACTCTTGTGAGAATAGATTGGTAATGAACTTCTCTATCTCAAGTAGAGTGTACGTACGCCAACAGTGCTAGGACTAGGCCTGGGAAGGAAGTGGATATAAGATCAAATTGGGAGATTTAGAGCCCCTTTATTTATAGGCCTAGTCCATACTGCTGTGACCGAGAAGCGGTACATGTCTGCTTGAGATAGGTTCGTGTATTGTTTTGGTATCATTTATTATTCATTGTATAGATATTGCTAAGTGTTCGGTACAGATATTATTAATATATAAAAATGACAATGTGTTTTTTACAAAATAAAGTAAATATGTAAATTTGAGAGCTTAGGTGAGGCTCGAGGTGCAGTGCTCTGGTGAGTTGTGACTAAACCGCTTGCTCCCTCTCGCTACAGAGTTATTAATGTTTATCTTTCAAGAGCTCTTTAGGTTAGGTTTTATTTTGTAGAGTTTTTTTATCCAATTCCAATAGTTAATGTTTGTTTTTTCTTTAATTCATTTAGTTCTAATTATTTCAATTGATCTTTTAAAGAAGTTTTTTTTTTGTTTTATTATTGATTTATGATTTCCATCTTATTATTGCCTTTCCTATCCTATTAAATATTGTTTGTTTATTTTAGAACTTCATTTGTTTATTGTCCAATTTGTTTATAAGTATATTTTAATTGATCTATCAACTTGCACATTATTTACACGCCCATCGGTGAAATCCAGAGTAACCTGGGCGTAGTGCCAGGGCGTCCCTGTGGCCCCAACAGCACTTAAATTTTAATAGGTATATTAAATTCCTTTAACTGCCCATGTACTGGTATATAAAATCCGAAGAATAATATTTTGATCTCTGGCTATTTCCTTTTTAATATTGAGCTTCGACACTAAATGATACAACAAAATGGTTCAGGTTTAATTAAGGAGGGAGGATTGTTTTAATGAAAGGTCAGGAAGGAGATGCCGAAGGAGATGAATTTTTTATATTTCATCTTCTTTCCCGTCCCTTTTCGCCTGCCTTAATGAAACCAGTTGAGGATACTGGGGAGGCGTTGTTAAAACGGAATGGGATGAGGAAGATACGGAAAGTATTCATTGTTTCGGGTTCTAACAAATATCAACACAAATTATTCAACAGGATTCTATATAAAAATAAAAATAAAATAAATCTCTACAATCCATAATACTGCAAGAGCCGGGGAGAAAAAAAAGGAGTTATTTCACCCCAATATTTAATTACTTTAATGAAAACTATGTAAAATTAATAGTCAAAACTGATGAGTCTGCCAAATGTAGAAGGACTAAAAAATGACGCCTGTTTCAAAACCTAAAAAAACCTTAATTTTTCATTATGAGGTCTAAGATAGAAAAACTACCAACAACACTAGAAAATCTAAAAGAATATTATTTAAAGAAGAGTAAATTTTCTGAAATGTTAGTCCTAATAGAGCTATTTACGTCCAATAGTTCTCGAGATATAGCCTTTTAAAAACCAACATTTCATAAAAATGTACTGAAATATCAGTAGTAGTTAATTTATGTTAATTATTATGTGTTATATAGAGAAATCTATATCTCAGGAACTATGTGAGGTAAAGATGTCTATTAGCAATCAAATTAAAGCTAGTTTAATGAGCTATAAAGTAGTTTTTGATCTTTACCTTCGTAGGAATAGCAGTTTTCATGATATATGCTAAAATATATTGATTTATAGTTGTTCGGACAATAAGTTTGATTTATGAAAAACTTTATTTCAGAAACTATAGGTCTTACAGATGTCTGTCAGCACTTAAATTAAAACAAGTTAAATTTACTAGGAAATAGTTAATAATATTTATCTTGGTAGGAGTAATAGATTTTATGATATTTGACAAAATAAACACAAAATGTTAATTTCTAGTTGTTCGTATAAAATGATAGATTCTTGAAAAAATATATACCTCTAGATCCATAAGACGCACATATGTCTGTCAACACTCAAAATAAAGGAAATTTAACTTACTATAAAGCAGTTTATGGCACTTATCTTCGTAGGGGTAGTAGTTCTAATGATATCCACTTATCAATATAAATTTGCCTAATGAAAATTTGTCCGAACAACTATAAATGTATTTTTATTGTATAAAATTTCATAAAAACTACTCCTACGAAGATAAACGTAAACCGCTGTATATAACATTAGACTAGCTTTGATTTGAGTGCTATTAGACATCTGTACGTCACATAGTTCCTGAGATATAGATTTCTCAAAATTAAAAAAGCTATATCTCGAGAACTATTGAACGTAAATAGCTCTATTAGGGCTTACATTTTAGCAAATTTACTATATAAATTTGTAAATATGAGCTATACTAGAGAATATTCTAGAAAAAAACGAAATTGATGAGGAAATAAAAGCTGGGTTGAAGACGGGAGATGCTTGTTATTTTTCAAATTCGAAACTGCTTAGCTCGCGCCTTCTCTCGAAAAACTTAAGAAATTATGTGAGACGTGGCTTCTTACTCTAAGAGATGAACGGCGTCTTAGGGTTTTCGAAAATAAAATATTGCGAAAAATATTCGGACCGAAAAAGGACGAATTAACGGGAGAATTTAGAAGATTACACAACGCTGAATTAAGGGACCTACACTCGGTAAATATAATTCAAGTTAAAGCATTGCGGCGTGTAAGGTTGTAGGGGTTAGTAACGAGCGGATCACTAAAGTGTTAATAAACACTGAACCAACGGGTAAACGTCCGAGGAGTAGACCGAAACGTAGATGGGAGGTTAAAACAGATTTAGTGGAATTGGGTTTAGAGGTATGCAGAGAGCGTTTAGTGGTATCGGCATCGAACCTTTGGTTTCGTTAGGCCTTCATTATTATTAACTATATATTATTTTATGGATAACATTCTGGAATCAGGATAATTGTTTTACAAATATTCTAAATAATCTACTTTAGTTTGAGAATGCCATGTTAGTCACGCGATGAAGAATGTCTTTGACAGCTCTGGTCTACCGCAGGAATGGGCCTGTAATTTGCTCGGATTTGTTCTGGAATAAATTGCGGAAGAGATCTAATGTGTTTCTGTTTCTCCAAACAGATCGCTGTTCCCGCCGCCATTTAATGCAAATGTACATAGAAGATGGAATTTCCCAACGGCATTTCCACAATATAGCAGTTTTCCATAGGCGCATTAGCAGATAAGGACTAGTTTTTCAGAGAGCGGATAATCGGCTAGGTTTCCTATGCTAATTTTTTGTGGCTTATCTTAATGGTTTTTGGTCGCTAATCCGCACCCCATGTTCCAATTACACCGCCATCTTTGTCATGAGCTAAACAGTTTCATTTTTCTAATACGGTCAGAATTAAATTAAAATGGACAACTTCGGGAAAGGGATTAATAATATATTTATATACATCATATTTATTCGGTTAGAGAAAATGATTTTTAATACTATCTATAAATATATATATATTTTTTTTAACTATTTATTTATTGTAATTTACAACTGTACAAAATAATACAATAGGTAAATATGT
>NW_027109437.1:424564-431623 GCF_000696795.3 Halyomorpha halys
TACTGTAGGACAGGAGGGCAGAGGTTTACGACGGAGAGTAAAGGTGATCTGGTGGGATTTGTCAGGATTTATTTTGATTCTCCAGTTTTTACACTATCTATAAATATAAAATATTTTTTACCACTTATTCCAAGAGACATTTTGACTTTGAATGGATAAACTGAATAAACAAAAATTAAAATTTAGAATTTTTTTTACTTTCATTTACATATAATACTTCATAGATTACACTAAATCTCAGTTTAGATTTACCTGACATTTAACAAATCGTATAGTACAAGAGCCCAAGAGGAAAAAAAAGGTAGTTATTTCACCCCAATTTTTTATTACTTAAATGAAAAGTATGTATAATTGCCAGTCACAATTGACGAGTCTGCCAAGTATAGGTAGGGGGAATAAAAAATGGCGGCTGTTTCAAAACCTTAAAAAACATTGATTTATCATTCGGAGCTCTATATCTTAAAAACTACCAACAACACTAGAAAATCTAAAAGAAAATTGTTTAAAGGAAAGTAAATTTGCTGAAATATTAGCCCTAATAGAGCTATTTACGTCCAATAGTTCTCGAGATATAGCCTTTTAAAAAGCAACATTTCATAAAAATGTACTGAAATATCTGTAGTTAGTTAATTTATTTTGAGAAATCTATATCTCAGGTACTATAAGACGTACAGATGTTTATTAGGAATCAAATTAAAGCTAGTTTAATGAGGTATAAAGTAGTTAATGGTGTTTATTTTCGTAGGAGTAGCAGTTTTCATGTCATTTTCTAAAATAAATTGATTTATAGTTGTTCGGACAAATTATCATTTGCTAAATTTATATTCCTATGTGAATATCATAAAAAGTACAACCCCTACGAAGATAAGTGTCATAAACCACTTTATAGTAAGTTAAATTTCCTTTATTTTGAGTCCTGGCAGACAAGTTCGTCTTATGGAGCTAGAAAAATATTTTTTCAAAAATCCAACATTTTTTACAAACAATTAGAAATTAACATTTTATTTAATAGAGCTTATTTTGTCAAATATCATAAACACTATTACTCCTACAAAGATAAACATAATTAACTATTTTGTAGTAAATTTAACTAGCTTTAATTTGATTGCTGACAGACATCTGTAAAACCTATGGTTTCTGAAATAATGTTTTTCATAAATCAAACTTATTGTCCGAACAACTATAAATCAATTTATTTTAGCAAATTTCATGAACACTACTACGAAGGTAATGGGTTTAAACTACTTTATAATAAATTAAACTAGCTTTAATTTGATTGCTAATAAACATCTGTACGTCATATAGTTGCAGAGATATAGATTTCTCAAAATAAATTAACTAACTACAGATATTTCAGTACATTTTTATGAAATGTTGCTTTTTAAAAAAACTTTATATCGAGCTTTATAACTATTGACCGAAAATAGCTCTATTAGGGCTCATATTTCAGTAAATTTACTCTCCTTTGAATAATATTCTTTTAGATTTTCTAGTGTTGTTAGTAGTTTTTAATATACAAAGCTCCGAATGATAAATTAATGTTTCTTTTAAGGTTTTGAAACAGCCGCCATTTTTTATTCCCCCTACCTATACTTGGCAGACTCATCAGTTTTGACTTGTAATTATATATAGTTTTTATTGAAGTAATCAAAAAATGGGGTGAGTTAACTGCCTTTTTTCTTCCCGGGACTCTTGAGCTAATGCGTCGGATGATCCCCCTAAAAATCACATTTTTATATCAACTTTTTTAAAAATATTTATTTATTGCTATTTACAACTGTACATTATAATACATTAAGTAAATCTGATCTAAGTTAAATTAGTGTTACAGGCGTGTAGAGAAACTACCCATTGGTAGCAATCTAAATGACATTTTACATTAGCTGGTCTCGTGGCCATCTTCTTTTCAGGTGCCTCGGAGGATTGTCAGGAATGGAAGAAGATGCAAGATTAGAAACTAGGGGGTTTGAGTGGTTAGAGAGTTTATAATGGAAGGAGTGATATCTGGTTCGGGCTAGATCGGTTACATATGGAACATTAAAGTCTTTATGTATGATTTTATTTGTGACAAAGTAAGGAGCATTGAGGATTTTATGAAGGATTTTGTATTGTAAGGATCGAATACGAGTATCAAAAAAAAAAAAAAAAGGATGTTTGTTCATAATTGTAACTTTTCTTGGTAGTTTTAGAAGTCTCAGAATATAATTACTTTTCATTCATTCATATTGTTAGTGAATTAAGAAATTTTGACTATTGACAATGGAAAATAAAATAAAAATATTGAATTTGGTCTTTGAATTTATAGACAGAACTGTGCACAAAATTTGTGGTAACCAAACTCCAACACAATTTTATGCACCAAACTCTGTGAAATTTAGGGAAAATGTTCCGACAGTTCTGTAATCGTGAAACAACGGTTTTCACGAATTTTGTTATTGATTGCCAGCCCATCAGTCACAAGGCTATACCTACCACTATACCTCGTAGTGAACACTTGTACGGCCATTTTTAAAATGAATGCTCCATTGCCTCACTCGGCTTTCATTCATTATCCCTTGCCTGTAAACATCACAAATCTGACAATAAATTTAAGTTGGCCTGTTGTTTCGAGCCAACAAAATCCGAATCACAGACCGCACTTCACAACTGGTGGGATTTTCTATTGTTGGGCATATTTTTACGACTCACAAAGAGCAAAGTTAGGAATGCACAGTACTCACGCTACAGCAGCTGGATGCTTACTGAAGGTAGGGACGTTCGGATACCACGGTGGTGGCACTACTCTCACCCATCGCCACCATTGGCGAAAACGTCTGTTACTTTCTGGCTTTCGGCTTGGTCGTAGTAACTCTTTGCTATCTTGAATTGTTTACATAAAATAAAATTTTAGAATAACCTAAAAATTAAGAAACACATCATTGTATTTCTTATTTTTAAATAATGCAACAACTAATAATTGAAAACAACCAGAAAAAGGTAATTTATTTTTCAATAATAAATTTTGATCTTTACGAAAAATAATGATCTATGCCATGCCAACGCGTTTGGAAATGGTTCTTCAATATGCATATAGAGTGCGCAAGGACTTGAAGCAGTGATGAAAGATCTCTCTTCGTATCTTCTTCGGACGCGCCATCTTCAAACATGATCCTGTCGATGACCTCGCTCTTAGAGTGGCAAGTCTTCAACAAGATCTGCGAAGGAATAAAGAACTGTTTTATTTTTCTGTCTACTAATTGTATTAATATAATTTGCGTAATACCTAAACTAGAGAATTATCAATATAATTGTCGAAAGTTTCGAAGGATTTTAATCACCCTCTTCATTTTCGGTATAGAAATATATTTTTTAATTCACATAGAGCTCGATATTTTGTAAACCCAGTCTTATAGTACATCTACCGTGTTATTACAAAAACACATATAAAGATGAGACGGAAGATCGCTCCAAAACCTTTAAACACAAACTAATGGAAACAGAGGAGTACTCTTTCTTCCAGGATAATCTTTGGGATTTAGGGGAGAAAATTAATGCCCATTCTTGCTTATTTTTCAAGTTATATATTCTGAAAAATCCATTTTTTATTACTGTAATAAAAACTATTTATAATTACTAATTAAAATTGATGAGCCTATAGTTAGGTGGAATACAAAATTGCGGCTAAATCAAAACGTTAAATTAAAAATTACTTTTTCATTCCGAGCTCAATATCTTTGAAATTATTAACAACACTGCAAAATCAAATAGAACACAATTTAAAGTACAGTAAATTTTCTAAAATATGAGCCCTAATAGAACTATTTACGTTTAATTATCTTTTAAAAAAGCAACATTTCATAAAAAGTACACAGAAAAATAGTTAATTTGTTTTGGGAAATCTATGTCTCAGGAACCATTCGACGTACAGATGTGCTATAAAGTAGTTTATCTTCATAAAAGTAGTAGTTTTCATGATATTTTCCAAATAAAAATAAACAAGATGATGATTTCTAGTTGTTTGGACATTTTTTTTTTTAATGAAAAAAAATTTTTGTTTATCTTCGTAACAATAGTAGTATATAATATTAATTGTATAATTTGACAAAATGCATTCACTAAATGTTAAGTTTTAGTGTTCAACAAAATTTTGGATATTTGATAAAATATATCTCTGGAACCATAAGAAGAAATCCTACGAGATAATTATTTAATGTAGAGTAAATTTGCTAAAATATGAGCCCTAATAGAGCTATTTACGTTCAACAGTACCCGAAATATAGCTTTTTAAAAAGCAACATTTCATAAAATATGTACTGACAAATCATAAGTCAGTGGATTTTTATTTATTTGTATAATTTATTTTGAGAAATCTATATCTCAAAACCATTCGACGTACTCAATTTAAACTCAAATTGAAGCTAGTTTAATGTACTATAAAGTAGTTTATGACCTTTGTCTTAGTTATTAGTTTTCATGATGTTCGACAAATTGTTAATTTCGAGTAGTTCCGATAAAAGTTTTGATTAATGCAAAAATATATCTCTATATCCATAAGATGCATATAAGTCTGCAAGCATTCAAAATGAAGGTAATTAACCTAACTATAAAGTAGTCTATTACACGTATCTACGTAGAAGTAGTAGTTTTTTTGATACAGTTTTCTTTCGAGTACTAGCAGACATCTGTACATCTAGTAGTTCCTGAGATATAGTTTTTCATATACCATAAAATAATTGTGAATTTATTTCAAAAAACGTTTTGAAACATTTCCCGACCTATACTTGGCAGCCTTAACATCCCATTCGTTGCAGATTTGACCCAAACCAGATATGCGTCTTTTTATTCCAAACTCCTTAACCATCCTAACCCATTAATTCTTAATCTTTCATCCTTAACAATCCCCGATAATCCTCCGAGGCGTCTGAAAAGAAGATGGCCACGAGACCTTCTAGTTTAAATCAATGTTTGAAGTACCACCAATGGGTGGTTCCTTCCCAGGATTTTCAAGTGTATATGAAACATACTACATATTAACCTGTTGTATTATTTTGTACAGTTGTAAATTACAATAAATAAATAAAAAAAAATACTTGGCAGACTTATTAATTTTGACTAGTAATTATACCTAGTTTTGGTCAAAGTAATAATTAGTGTGAAATAACTGCCTTTTTTCTCCTCTTGGGCTGTTGTACTATGATTTACGTTGGTCTGGTTTTGACGTACAGATGTTTCGTTATCATTTGTATAGCTTATTTTACTAACACGGAAGAGCCAGTTGGGTAACTTGTTCTGGTAAGGTCCTAGCGTTTTGTCGTAGGCTTCCTCGATACTCTGCATGAGGCTTTCCTCCTCACAGTCTTCCACAAGGCAGTGCATCACTTCTACACAGAAGACGAGACACCTAAAATAATCGTTTTATCTATTAACATTTCGCTATATCATAATTCTGTCAAGGATTTAATAGAATAATAATTACAATAAATAAATAATTCAAACTCTATCCATTATAGTCTCAAAACTTTTTATTTCTCTTATACGTCCAAAGTTTCGGCCAATCCGGCCATCTTCAAGGACAATCTACTACAAAACAGTTTCCATTACATGTATGATTCTACAAACAATTTAAAATACTTAACATTATTATTTATATGATTTGAAAAACAAGGAAAAGGATCCAAATAAAACAGCACTAGTTCAGCATCCAACCAAAAACCAACATATTTTTGATTTTGAAAATACAATCATTTTACATAAAGAGAATAATACATTCAAAAGGAAAATACTTGAATCCATTTACATATCTGAAAATATTGATTATACAGTAAATTTCAAAACAGATACAAAAAATTTAAATCAACACTATGCAAAGATATTAAGTAAGATTAATTTATAAATAATATAGGAAAAATTGTATGCGGATAATTATAGTTGTCCTTGATAGGATTTTTGCTAATGAAATAAAGAGAAAAATTGACAAAAATGTAGTTATGATAAATAATTTTTAAATGCTTGAACTGAGTGGAGGAAGGTTACAAGCATTGTTGTGATGAAAGTTTTAAGGAATAGTATCTGCAGATAAATAAATTGACTTTCTTTTTAATTGATAATTGACTAATTAGGTAATTAAACATATGTGGGATATACTTATTAACAAAAAAATATTTTTACCTAATGTTTTTAATGTTTCATAGATATTGATATTTTTAACCTGGGCAGAATAGCCTGCATGAAGTTTAGAGTTGTTAAATTATATGTTTCCAAAGTTGTATTGAGGTAAGATAAATTATAAATAATAATGTTAAGTATTTTAAATTATTTGTAGGATCATACATGTAATAGATACTGTTTTGTAGTAGTAGTAGTAGAATGAAGATGGCCGGATTGGCCGAAACGTTGGACGTATAAGAGAAATAAAAAGTTTTGAGACTATAATGGATAAAGTTTGAATTATTTATTTAAAAAATTACCAGTCTCAAGAAAATATTAAGATTATAAATAATTACAATGATTATATAAAACATAAATACTATAAGTGAGGTGCGAGATGTTTCCTACAGTCTGTAATTTATCCTCACTAACATGAAACAAAAATCTGGTGTGTCCACTTACACCAAATTGCCATGGTTACGATATTTATTTATCAATGATTCATTCATGAATAAGGGCCGTATCCATGGCAATCTTATCTATTAGTTTCAACTATACGTTTTGCCCATCTCTGTTAGATTCCACTTTGGCTGCTTAACCCAATACAATAATTTCTCGCAGTATCTTCACTAACATTGCTTTGAGAAAGATTTTATTTTTTGGATTTTCTCTTTAGCAAGTCTGGTAAATAAATTCATAAACATTTTTTGAGGTTAATAAACTTCCAATTGAATGTAATTTATATTAAATTATCATATTATAGTACAACGTTTCGGGACCACTGTTCCATATTCATGTACTTTAAACCTACAACAATAATAAAACTATCATAATAACAATCTTCATCCTTATGTATTATAATTCATACAATTATATTCACCTCATAATTTGAATTTCATATAGGAAATCATGTCACAGCTTTACACTATTCTC
>NW_027109437.1:433077-439645 GCF_000696795.3 Halyomorpha halys
GCATATCTGTTTTGGGTCAAATCTGCAACGAATGGGATGTTAAGGTCTTTGTGAATGAGTTTATTTGTGACGTAATAAGGAGCATCAAGGATTTTTTACTGTTTTGTGAATAAATTATTATTTATTAGTTAAAAATTTATATTGTCTTATAAATTTGAGATTTATTTCTTAAACTCACTTCATTAAATAGTAAGAGGCCTGATTCATGTGGATCTCATTTCTCTGGAACTCTTTGGCCAGTGCCATCGTCAAGTCTTCATTGGTGTAGTCATCGTTTTCTTTATACCATTTAGAAATCAGCTGTTACAAAGATATAGAATCATCTATGATTGAAAAAAGATATATAATGAATATAGTTCATGTTTCCCAGAATGACCATACTTCTGTGTTAGCCAAAATGTTATATTGGATGCTCCGTAAGGCCATTCCGAAATATCCTGAAACAATTTTAATAAAAACTAATTGAATAAAATAAATAAATAAATAAATATTTAGCTGAGTATATCCTCTTCAATATTTCTATTAGGTACATAATAATAAAATCTATTATCTAATATTAATTAAAGATGGTCCCCACTGTTTTTTATGGATGTGAGGCCTCTTACACTAAGGGATGAACAGCGTCTTAGGGTTTTCGAAAATAAAGTATTACGCAAAATATTAGAACCGAAAAAGGATGAATTAACGAGAGAAATTAGAAGATTACACAACGCTGAATTAAGAGGCCCACACCCGGTAAATATAATTCAAGTTATAGCATTGCGGCGTGTAAGATTGTAGGGCTTAGTAACGAGCGGATCCCTAAAATGTTAATAAACACTGAACCAACGGGTAAACGTCCGAGGGGTAGACCGAAACGTAGATGGGATGATTGTGTTAAAACAGATTTAGTGGAATTGGGTTTGGAGGTATGCAGAGAGCGTTTAGTGGTATCGGCATTAAACCTTCGGGTTCGTTAAGTTTTTTTTATTTATTTATTTAAAGGATATTACAACAAGGACATGAAACACTTGCCCTACCAGGTACCAACCGCAACTGGACCAAGCTCTGCTTGGGAGGGTATCAGTTTTCTGCATGCAGCTCTTTCACATTGTTGATCCTGTCTATCCATCTGGTTTTTGGACTCCCACGTGGTCTCTTGCCTACTTTATTGGCATTCATTTTTATGTAGAGGCGTCCTGATGGATTGCTTCGAGCCACATTTCCCGCTCATTAACCACACCTCGCCTTAATACTGTGAGATATTGATTGACCAGTCTCTGCAAGTAGTTCACTGTTTGTTCAAAGTAGTTCTTCTCCTCTATGTGTTAAGGCTCTGATCCTAGATAGCTCCTGTAATTATACAGAGGACTTTCCGTTAAAATCTCTTGATTCTGCTTTCTAGAGTACCAGCTAGAGCCCAGTTTGGCAGCCATATATCAGAGTTGGCTTTGTTATGACATTGTACACCCTTACCCTCCGATTTTTAGAGATTTTTCGTGATTTCTGACAGTGAAGTATTTTTGACAGAACGCTTGTCAATCTCAGTCCTCAGTTTATAATGGAAGGAATGATGTCTGGTTCGGGCTAGATCGGTTACATATGGAACATTAAGGTCTTTATGTATGATTTGATTTGTGACAAAGTAAGGAGCATTGAGGATTTTACGAAGGATTTTGGATTGTAAGGATTGGATACTAAAGGAATTCGAAGGTTTAGTGGAGCCCCAAAGCTCAACTCCTTATGTCGAGATTGGCCTTATTACAGTCATGTAGATCATTCTTTTGTAATGAGTTGAAAGTTTAGAACGTTTGTCTAGGTATTGCTGTAATAGTCGGAATCGACGTATAGTTTCCTGTCTTTTCAGTCTTGTGTGAGAATTCCAGGTTAGTCGTTTGTCCAGATGTAGTCCAAGGTAGCGAATCAGTTCGACAGGGGTAAGGGCAACATTATTAAAGGATACTGTAGGGGAGTCGGTAGGTTTTAGACAAAGTGTTAACGCCATAATGTATAATTACCTTGTATATAATTGTAAATAGTATTTGAGTTTTATTAGTGTTTAATTTAGTTATATCTATTTTTATTTGTATTGTTTTATTTAGATTTAGTTATTTGAATAGAAAAAAAATATGTAATTATATTTGATTGTAATAATGAGTAATAGAGACAGTTGCTAGGAGCTGATGATTGTTGCTAAGGCGTCACCCTAGCAACGGACCGACCATCTTAGTTTTTTTATAGCAGTTCCGGCTAATTAGCAGCCCTGTCTGCGTTTCGTTGATATTATTTTATTTGACATTTTTTCAGTGTACTCGTCGTCATAACAGTTCGGAACCAGCCCACTTCTGTGTTTCGATTTTAATATGAGTTACAATTAATTAAGTAATTAGTGGCCAACCCCTGAACCCAAGGAACGTGTGAAACCGGCGCTGTCTAGACCTACACATCTCGGCAGCACTCTTTCTCTGACCTATCGGAGTGGAGCAACCTTTCGTCGTGCAGTATTTATTTTTTTTGTGTAAATTAGTTTTATTGTCATTTTCATAATTTATCGAACTATTTTATTTTTATCTGAAAGGCCTTTTTATTTTTACTTAGTCATATTTGGTTTATTTTAGTTTTAGTTTTAAAAGTGTCTACATTGAACCAAATCAATGTTTAATCCGAGTCAGTTTGTTATTTGTTCATTTTAAAGCCTTCCAACAAAAAAACATAGTCGATTTGAGGTGGCTTTAAAACGAAGGCTTAAGGTGATTTGATGGGATTTGTTGGGATTTATTTTAATCCTCCAATTACTTATTTTAAATAAACTATTATTTTTCATCACTCATTTAAAATGAAAACTAAATATAATCACAAAGAGACGAACAGAAGACAAAGCAGCTAACATAATTGCGGCTGTTGTTAGTAAACAGAACAGAACTTTATCTTCACTGTGCTTGTACAACCGTTTTAACACTAAACCGAATTTTAAGCGCCACTAGTGGCGAACTGGGGAACGAAATAAAACACTTGTTATTCAATTTTAATGAAGAACGCTTGTCGTACAGGTAACCATAACATAAGACACCTTTTCGAAAAAATGAAATCTTACCGAGAAAAGTAGCTAAATTTTTACAACCTTCGAGAAAAAGCTTCGGTCTTATGGTCATTTCTTCTAACTTCGGCAAGTTGAATTTGATTCGGCGAATAATTCCGCTGTTACATATAACCAGGTCCATTTTGATTTTCGAAAATTTGGAAACACTAATATAATGAACAAGAAATTTGTGAAACATGTGATTTTTAAGTTGATACAACACAGGAATGTGAACCTTTCACGTGTTCGTGGAAGTAATTAGAAAAGTTGTATAAAAACTGTCATTTTTATTTCGTTCCCCAGTTCACCACACTGTCGTAGTAAGTTCGGTTTTTCGTTTACTTGGTTATACAAGCACAGTGAGAGTAATCGTATTACCCTAACGTTACAACCGCCATTACGTTAGCAATTTTATTGTCTTTTGTTTTTCTTTTTGTGAATTGTGAAAGTGCTGATAGTTGAACTTTTAGTCAATTATTTTTGTTTAATTTTTCGTATATAAAATTTTAGATTTCACATCTGTTGTTAAATTAGTTTATTTACAATAATGTTTGCAAACAATAATTTTCTCAGTATAGCATAATGATTTTCGAAATAAAAAAATTATAGAAATAAATATAAAATAATATATTTCAAAATTGAAGAATTTCTGACTTAATACATAAAACGTTTCGTCGTTTTCATATTGGTTATTTTTGCCAACTATTAAATAAAAACAGGAACGAAAATTAATAGGAGTGTGTTCTCTGACTCAGTTCGTTCGACTTATGAACTATTTTTTTCAACAATTCATAAGAACTGGAAGATCATTAATTACTTTATTATTAATTTTTCTATTATATAATTTACATACCTCTGTACCCCTAGCATTTATATTTATTGCATCCCATTATTTTAACTTTATTTCTTATATATTTTCTATCCGTGTGCATTTATGATTTTTTTAAAAATAATATTCCTTCTCCCCCTTCTACTATGTATATTATCATTTATTATTTGCCTAATTTTAATATTTTATTTATTTTCTACACTTTTTACTTTACAATCATTTTCAAATGTAACGTACTTAACTGCCTGCCCCATTCTCCTAATACAAACGGTTCACTCTGACATCTGTCAAAACAGGTTTGAATTCTGTCTCGTTCATTTTCATCCTTTATTCTTACCCCTTTTTCCATCTCTTAGTTTGTACTTTTTTTATACTTTATGTATATTTCTTATTTTTATCTGTTACTACTTCTATTTTCATTTATTGTTTCTGTTATCATTGATCAAGAACTGGAAGATCATTAATTACTTTATTAATAATTTTAATATTATATAATTTACATACCTCTGTACCCCTATTCATTTGATATATTGTCTTTCTTTAGCAATTATATTTATTGTATCCCATTATTTTAACTTTATTTCTTATATATTTTCTATCCGTGCACAATTATAATTTTTTTAATATATTATTTCTTCCCCCCTATTATCATATATTGTTTACCTAATTTTTTTTTCGGCCAAGACTTCCATTGGAGTCCTATACTGCCTAACCATGAGTCAAAGGTTTTTCATTTGGTGGGACCACCACTCAATGGAAAAAGGCAACGCCCCAGGCCGGATTCGACCCGGCACCGCCAATCGACATCAAGAATTGGTTAGACTGAAAAATTATTTTCTTTAATTTTCTCTACTGTTTACTTTAAAATTATTTTCAAATGTTACGTACTTAACTGTCAATCCCCACTCCTAATACAAACGGTTCACTCTATCTTTGACTTTAATCAAACAGGTACAAAATCTAATAAAATCTTATAGTGACAACTCGTAAAATTTTGAAACAGCCACTATTTTTATTTCCCCTAACTACACTTGGCAGACTCATCAATTTTGACTAGTAATAATAATCAATCAATCAAAAATTAGGGTATAACTGACTTGTTTCTGTTCTTAGACTAGACCTTTAGTAGTGAGGAAGCAAGAATCAAAATGTGTTTTACGTTTCTGTTTTTAACTTATTTCTTTCTTTTGAATTATTTATATTTTTTAATTTAAAATTAAAATCTACAGTACTACAACCCATGAAGAAACAGTATTCTGTATAGAAGTCCTTTTACTAGACCAACAGTTGTGCAAGGAGGTGAATTGCAGTCATCAGAATTTGATGACTGCAAGATTTTTACCCAATTTATGAGGCTGAGTGGAACCTAGGAGGGCTTCAGAACCCACAGGGGTGACTCACGGCTACAGTGTAACAGAAAACAATTTTCTGCGAACCAGGGTCCTAGGAGTTAGTAGCATCGTGCCTTACCACGGTGCCACCGTGCTCCCATCTTTAATGAATTTATTTATTTATAAGTTTTAAACTAATTTATTACTTATTAACTTTTCTACTGTTGTGGATATTATTTTTTATTCATTTACTGATAATTTCGTTAACGGATCACAGGAAGATGGACGTATGAGAGTGGAAACAAAGAGGATAGCGTAGATATTTTTAAAAAAATGTAACATTGTTTGAGAAGGAAGAAGAGGAAAAAAAAATTGAAATTTATTGAATTTAGTTTATATATATTTTTGTTTCTTTAAACTTATAGAATCAAAATTGTATCTAAGTTAAATATCTATTGGTGTTTATGTATCCAATAATGGATTGGTAACTTTGTTATGGATTGTAGCAACCCCATGCATGTGGGAAGCATTGATGATTAAATAAATCATTTCTCTCAAGTTTAAATTAAAGAATTAAATTCAATTGTACCAATGTTGTTATAGATGATTGATCCTTAAGGATCTATGGGTATTATTTAGTTAATATTGATACTGAAAATCTGATAACAGTTAACAGAGAATTTTTTAATGACAATTGAGGTGTAGATAAAGATTACTCCGTGTAGCAAACATAAATAAATAATTTATAATTTTATAATAAATATTTAATCCAATATTGAATGGATTCCATCTGTTTGTTGTACGTGGGTAGCTTCAATCATGAATTCAACGCTCCTGGCGATTCATTACTTTTTTTTTTTTCCTAGTACACTTTTTCATTCTTTTGGAACCAGGCTTTGAGGACGGGAAGAAAAGGTCATAGCAATTATTCATAAAAAGAGAGTAGATGAAAAAGAATATTAAAAACAGAGCGAGATGGGGGAGAGGGGGGGCATTCAGACGACCACGCGGCCATAGAGGTAGAGAAACTACTTCATCGATATTATTCAAATGTGATTGCGGAGTCGGTTTGAACAGTGAGAGGCAGTGGGATCAATAAAGAATGATATAGAAGGCCTTGGCACTTCCACCGCCTCTATGATCCCATCTCGCTTTCAATATCGTAATTATCTGAGAATTATTTTTTTAATTTAATCTTTTCTCCTGCAAATTTATTTTTTATTTAATTATTTTTTTTAATAATTTATTTATTGATATTTACAACTGTATACACATATATACAACAAGTAAATTTGCTGTAGGTGACATAGTGACATGATAAAAACATGTGGAGAATCTACCCACTGATAG
>NW_027109437.1:440770-463900 GCF_000696795.3 Halyomorpha halys
GGATTATGTGATTGGAATCAAGGATAGGGTACAGGCGTCTTAAGATGAGTACTCCTTCAAATTTAAAAATAAAAAGCTCCGAATTATTACAAAAGGGTTTAATATTTCAAATAATCATTTTGTTATATCAGTAATTCACAAACAATATGTGAAAACACTCACATGACTTTCCTTACTAGTCTCAGTGCAATGTACATTACAAAAATTGTCTGCTGTAGCTTTGTTAATATTGGCAATTAAAATCTTTGTGAATAATTTAATTATCTTTAATCTTAGATTGTCTATAATATTCTCGAGGTTGTATAGTTTGTCGAGTTATTCCAAAAATAATAGAAAATTGATGAGGATTCCTTGGAAACCTACTTTTAAAAACATGGTTAAAATATTTTTTCTTGTGCTGGAGTCGTTGGTCATAGGTCCATACGACGCCTTTCTGCCTAATATATGATTTTTTTTAATTTTATCAGAGGACATGTCTCCAGGTGGTCTCCATCCATCCATTCTTCCTTGGTCGCACAGTACACACACAGGATCCCGAGCCAGGTCTATCTTGTAGGTAATCACAGGTACCGCATCTCTTCTTTGGATTAGGTTTTGTACCAAATTCATATATCTTTCCCCTTACACTCTTTCCATGTGTGTTGTTTTTGTTTCTTGCTCAATAATGGTTCTTATCATTCTTTGTTGTTGTTTGTTAGTTCTGAAAGGGCGTTTAACAGCCTGGTCATCAACGCCCATTGGTTGTTGCTTTTGGTAAGGCCTAGTTGTTGTAGTTGAGATTTGAAATATTATCTAGCTAGGCAATTATGATTTGTTTAATAATCGTTATGATATTAGAAACGATGATGAAAAGCAGAAGTAACTATTCTAATTTAGAAATAAGGCAAGATAAATAGATAATTATAATAACTAAAGGCTGATTATTAAGTTAGTCTGATGGATGAATTTAATGACTCTTTCTATTACGGATTCGTCGTTTCTCAACGCCATTGGAACATTTGTTGGTATCCCTAACTGGTTCAGAGTTAATGTGTAGTGATGACATTCTTCAAAAATGTGTTTGACGGTCAGATTACTATGACATTTCGAACATTTTAGAGGGCCCTCTCCTGTAATGAGATGGATCTGATTCGGGTATGTCCTATTCTGAGTCGGGTGATCGCTACTTCTTCGCGGCGTCTACTTCGGGTTGATGTAATCCAGGACTTCACATCTTTCTTTATAGATTTCAACTTACTGGGGGGACTTTCATCCCACATTGCCTGCCATCTTTTATTTATACATTCCTTTAAAGGGCGAGCAAGTTCCTGTACAGTAAGATTGCTGCGGTTGTGGTTGCTGGGAGGATTTGTAAATTTGTAATTTATAAATTATAACAGTATATAAAGAATAAAACAAAAGTTAAGGAACAAAGAACATATTACGTAATCAAATCGCAAAAAAATGTAAATATCACCATTCACACGATGCTATTATTAAACATTTTAAAATGTGATCTTACAAAACATATTTGTACCGTCATTAAGCCTGGAACGTAATTTTGTGCAAAATGTACTAGCTGTCGAAAACGCTTTTATCTTTATCAGCTTCAGATCTTTTCATCTACTCTAGTTGGTTAAACCGTTCAACTGTACTGTGAATACTTTTTCCTAGTATTTAGCTCTAAACCTCTCATCTTATATATAATCGATCTCTCGTGGGATGGTTTTGTATATAACTACTTTCTATATTGTATTTTGGTTTGTTAATTTTTTTTTGTTATAGCTAATTATAATTTTTATTCAAGAGACAATTTCTTTTCACTATCGACATTAGTGTCATCATCATCTATAAACTTGATTTTATTTGAGAACCTATAGAAACACTTTGCAAAGTAACTTCAATGATCTAGAACAATATTTCCCTAAATGGATGATTAGTCTGAACATCAAAAAATGAAATTAAAATGTTTTTACCCTTAGACGCCCACCAGACCCACCGAAACTAATCCTCAAAGGTAAAAATATGAAATGGAATCCTGCCAGTGAAACAGTAAGATACCTGGGAATTCTCCTAGATCGCTGACTTACCTGGAACCACCATATCAACATCAAACAAACTCAAACCTATGCAATGCTATATCCTATCCTAAATAGAACATCCAAATTAAAACCAGAAACAGCTATTCTTATTTTTAAAACAATCCTCAGGCCACTGCTGATGTATGGCTGTGAAGTCTGGGGAGCGGCATCCTTCACGAAAAGGAAAAAATTACAATCTTTTCACAATAAAGTCCTAAGAATCGCAGTGGATGCTCCTTGGTTCATAAGAAATAGATAATTGCATCGAGAATTACAAATAGAGTCAATAGAGGATTACATCAAAAAACGATTCATTCAAGTTCCACTCCCAGTTAACTACAGTTATAGGAGCAGTGACCTATATACAAACCCAACCACAACCCGAAAACTGAAGCCCAGGCTATTGCAGAACATTCTGTTATAAATTCTATGTTTATTAATTTTTTTCTTTGTATTTTTTATTCAAATTAACTTGTTTGTTTTGTTAAATCTATTTAACAAGATAATTAAGATCATTTTTATCTATTTATTTTATCTAATTTTCTTTTAATTTTAACATTGTATATTGTTAGGGGTGTCTTTTGTACGAGACTATACCCCCCCATAATAAACTGTTAAAAAATAAAATAAATGTAACGGTTATATCAACTATGTAAGGCCGATCTGATATTAAATAAATAAAAAAAATAAAATATCAAATTTGAATTTGATATTTTAGTATTTTAGAGATAAATACTAAAATATCAAATTTGAATTTGATATTTTAGTATTTTAGAGATAAATACTAAAATATCAAATTTGAATTGGTTAGTCTCTGTTTTTCTTTTACATTTTCATTTTTAAAATTATTATACCATCCATAAAGACCTAAATGTTCCTTATGTAACCGATCTAGCCCGAACCCGATATTATTCCTTCCATAATAAACTCCCTAACCACCCAAACCCACTCGTTTCTAACCTTGCTTCCTCTTCCATTCCTGGCAATCCTCCGAGGCGCCTGAAAAGAAGATGGCCTCGTGACCTTATATTGTAAACTGTTTTTAGAGTTCTACTACTGGGTAGTTTCTCTACATCCTGTATCATATCATTATGTCATTATGATCAAATTCACTGGTTGTATTTTTTTATACAGTTGTAAATATCAATAAATAAATAAAATAAAAAATTATTATAATTATGCAAATACCATAAGACATTTTCTGTTTCGGTATATCTATCTTCTATGAGATTTTTCAATGTAATATATAATTTCTCAGATATTGCAGAAGCGTTCTGAGCTGTTATAGGGCAGTTTTGACCCGCCTCCTTGGATGATTAATATATTTTATGACTTTATTACTATATTTTTATTGTACGATGCAGCTTTATATTTATAGCTTAATTAATTTCGCCCGTTAGGTGAATTTTGCTATGTTGTTGACCCTTGGACATATAATAATAATAATCTTTATTTATTCTGGGATTGATCCCTTTAGAATAATGTACAGGCGTCAAAATTAGGCTTCAGAGCCTTAGAGTGAAATACAAAGTAAAAATGAAATTATAAAAAGTCATAAAATATAATAAAATAATGAATTTAAAAAGATAAAAAATTAACAACAATAATTAACAGAATATATAAAATAAAAGAATAGAATGAATAAAGTAAAATCATATGTCATATCATGTTAGATGACTAACACTTCTAATATAGAAAAAAAAATCAAATATAATTAAACTGAAACTAATAAATGGAAAGGTACAATTTCTGCTAATGTACATATTTACAAAAATAAACAAAAATCTGAGACATTAAGTACAGAAATATATAAACCTTGTTTGAAACTTTCAATTGTTATTCTTCCGGAATTGGGTGGACAGAAGGTAGTTGAAGATACGGGATTTGAAGATTGGAAGGTTATTAGAACTATGAATGAAAGAGGGAATAGAATTCCATAGGGATGAGGAAAGATCTACCAAAGGCACTTACATGTAAGTCCGAAGGCCGTGAGCAGGTATTGCAGGAATGCACTGAGGATTTAGATTGAAGGATATCAGAGATGTACGATGGACGGCTGGATTGGATAATTTGGTAGAGGAAGGAAGGAAGAAAATATTTACGACGGAAGGAGGGGTAAAGCCACTTTAATTATTCATAAAATCGGGTGACAGAGGCGTCCCTGGGAATCCCAAAGATAAATCATATAGTGGAGACAATTTAAAAATTGTCTAATAAATAGCGAAAAAACGGTATTTAAACTTATGAATAGTGGTATTACAAAATTGTACAAATGGCTCAAAATACCGGTATCGGTATCCTATTGCAATCCTTAATTCTGGTCTTGCCTTCTAGACAGTTTTCTTAAGGCGATTAGGATAGCTGCTATCTCACCGTCGAAGTTTGTACCATCCTTACCTACTACAATGCTGAATTGGAAATATCTTAAGTTTACTTCTGCTACAGCATTTCTAACTGTTGATTCAGCGGATTCGTTTGTATAAATGTCATTAAAAGTTTAATACTTCTTTGATAAAAATAGTCGGTTTTTCAACAAAAAAAAAATCAATTTTTTATTAAAATGGATTTAGTGAATGACACAAATTCTTCCTTATTAAAATACAATAGTTTATTTCATATCATCAGCAACGTTTCGGGAGATTTCCCCCATCTTCAGGCTGCTAAAATTGACAAAGCAATCAATCATAAAACTAATACAAAAACTTTAGGCACACATTACATGGATATTATAAATAAATTAGCGTTTTAGTTTAACAAAACCATAAACATGCTCATTACAACTACACTAATACATCATATACACTCAAAGAACTATTTATAAACTATTTACTTGATAACAAAAAACCTATATATGACATATAATTTTCTTCTATTTGTCATTCTTGCTAATATATTATAATATTAATGTCATTTAATGAGTAAAACTTCCTAATGGTCATACATTTTAGGAGAATAGTTACCTTTCTGAAGGTTATCTTCCATTATGATAACAACCATATAGACTATAAAATAATTTTCTCCTACCTCCATTATCACAAAGATGAACAATAAAAGCTAAAATTAACAATTTTTCAAAAAAACATTTCTATTCTATTTATTATATAACATTATTTTCTTTTATAATTATAAACACTTTGACTAAATTAATTCTATATTATATAAAAAAAAACACATAAAACTAAAACGCTAATTTATTTATAATATCCATATAATGTGTGCCTAACGTTTTTGTATCAGTTTTATAATTGATTGCTTTGTCAATTTTAGCAGCCTGAAGATGGGGGAAATCTCCCGAAACGTTGCTGATGATATGAAATAAACTATTGTATTTTAATAAGGAAGAATTTGTGTCATTCACTAAATCCATTTTAATTCCATAAGACTCTTCCAGTAAAAGGATTATTAAATTTATCAATTTTTTATTTTTATTTTATTCATTTAAACAATGAATGGGATGTACCATACGGTCCGACCAGATGACAACATCTATCGGTTGGTACCAAAACAACATATAAAAATTATAGACATAAGTAAAATGTAAATATTACAGTTTAGACTATTAGGGCCTTATAGAGGCTATACAATTTTTAAGCTAGATAAGTGCAATATGAATTGATCTCAAGTGATACAATTAATATTTTAATTAACAACTACTAAAATGAAAATAAAGTAGAAAATTATTATTTTAATAATAAAAATTTTAGCGCACTTGCTCAGCCTCTACTGGCTCATCACCAGTGATGCGGCGAGAAGGATTGGCTGGGCTTTGAGCTCTGCTCTACCCCTCACACGTGGGGGATTAGAGTGGGCTCAGGGATCCTCAGGTCGATTGTGTAAATATTGTATATATTATTTTATCATTATGTTATTTATTTTTCATACAGATAGTTTGATCATGTTCATCTTGTCTATTCTTTTGTTTCTATATATTTTAAGAGTTTTTTTTAATTTATTTTATTTTAGTATGTATGAGATCATTCATCACTATTACTTATTTCCCACCACTGTGTGGCAGATTGTAATATCTATCAATAAATAAATCTATCTATCTTGTACAAAAAAAAAAAAATAATAACTGAGAGGATTTTAAATTGAATAATAAAGCTGCAAATTTACATTTAGTGAATTAATACAATAATGAGAATAAAACAAGATGATAAAGAATATTATAAAAATAAAAACAAGGATCCAATAATATCTATTACTAAGCACACACATACATTGCTAATTCAAATTGTTATATAGTAAATAAATTATGTGGAGTTAAGAAAAAATACAGGGAGATATGGTCATTTGGTGAATCAAAATCGATTGTTGGGAATCATAGAAGAAAGTAACCAGTCAAATATTTATTTTTGGGATTGAATTATTTATTATTTCTTCTAGTAAGCGATTGAACAGATATGGTACTATATAGTTTAAAGTATGTTTACCAAATTTATTGTTCTATGTGGTTCGATATATTTAATTTTGTTTCTAACATTCTTTAGATATATTATTTATTTTCTAAATAATTAGCTATCTATAAATTTTAAGATACTTCTATAAAAATAAAATAGTTTAGGTGGTAAATTACCAACTATTTTAAGATTTTCTGTTTTATTATCGCGGTGCGTTATATTTCTAAATGTTCGATTTTTTTAGATTTACAAGTTTTAATAAATGACTGTCAGCATTGGGCACCATTATATTCGATCCCATATCGATATATCGATTCAAACAGTCGATTGTACACCATTATTAAAGTTTCTCTGTTAAGTACAAATTGGAGGTAATCAATTTTATAAAAGCATACTCTGAATCTATTTAAAACATTTACTATGTGTGCTTCCCAAGAAAAAATATTATCTACAGTAACACCTTGATAATTATATTTTTCTATAACATTTAGTGTTTTACAGCAACATATTTTTATATTATTAACGTTAGTGAGGCAGTCTCAGTCATTGGATTTAATTTCAGGGTTGTCTACAGAAAGCATATGGGGTGATTTTATCAACATAATGACCGTTTTATCTTTGTTAACTATGAGACATTTCTCATGAGCCCATTTAAAAAAATTATAATAGTAATTTTGGGATTTTTCCAGAGCTATGGTTAAATGTTTATTAAACGAGTGATTCTCAGTATTCGATTTTAGAGTTTCTTGAGATGGAAATGACAAACATAATTTTTTTTCCAGCCAAAAATACAACAGTTTAATAAAAGATAACAAGCCTTTATACAATCGGGAAAGATCGGATGGTCTCGGCTTTTCCCGTTCGAATGGTATGTTGGGATTTTTCCTTTTTTCATTCATAAAATTCTTTAATATTTGTATTTATCTATTAATTATTATTACTAACGATGGGAATTGGTATTTATTTTCAAATAAACAAAATTTAAAGTATTTTAGTGGAAGGTTTTTCAAAATCCGGCATTTAACTCTGGTTAGGCTATTTCATTGTGGATAAAACCTATCTGATATTTTTTTTTAATTTCATACCAGACCAGTCTAGTGAGGCATACCTTTTTTTTTTTTTTTTTTTTTTTTAACAAATTTTGATTATAGGGAGGTATAGTTTCATATAGTCACAAAGACACCCCTAACTATATACAACGTTATAAATAAAACCAAATTAAGATGAAATAAATAGATAAAAATAATAATTCTAAATAAGAGAGAATAGTAAAGTTAATAACAAAAATAATAACATCCGTAGACTTAAAAAAACAATTTCCCTCTAATGGGAATTTGAAAAAAAGGACGAAGAAAAAATAAATAAAATAGAAGTTATGTCAATAATAGAGTTGATAACTACAGATTTTATAACAGACTGTCCTGCAGCAGCCCAAGCTTCAGTCTTCGGGTTGAGGTTGGGTTTCCCAGGTTGTAGGTCACTGCTTCTTTAACTGTAGGTAACAGGGATGGATCAACAAGGGAACTTCATGAACCTCTTTTTTTTTTTTTATGTAATCCTCCATTTACTTAATTTTCAATTCCCGATGAAGTTGGCTGAATAAAATTGTTGAGCCGTTTTGGAGAAAATTAAAAAAAAAAAAATGAAAAATCGATTATTTGTAACAGGCGGTCGATTTTAGCGAGAATGTTGATGGTTCGTTCTAGAAATATATATATACGCCTTAAATATTTAATTTCAGTTTAGCAGGACTTTTCGTTTTTGAGCTAGTCTGTTCACACATATACCATTTTGCGAGACTTGCTTATTTCGATTTGGTGGACCTCAAAACGTCGAAAACTCCAACTCAAAATTTTGCACATTCACTATACTTTATCTTACTATATAGGTAGTGAAAGAAAAAAGTGATAAAGAGCGTTTTGCGATGAAAGTCGTTTTATTAAATTTTGCAGTCATAACATGTTTAGATGGTATTTTATTAGATTGTTAATATTTCAATTTTTTTTTTTACTTTATTTAGTTTATTCACAACTGTAAAAGTATTTTTACAACCAGCGAATGAGATGTAGAGAGAGAGAGAGAGAAAAAAAAAAACAATAAAAAAAAAGTCATGAAGGCATGAAGGTTAAGGCCATCCAATGATGCCTGTCCATTAAAATTGAAATTTAAAAATCAATTTAAGAGGTCCCTATTCCAGCTCCTTCGTAAACTTCGTCTCGTATCTGCTAAGTCTAGTGTTGATAGTCCTTGAATTAGAGGGTTAGTGTGTCTTGGTGCGTCATGAAACCGTTTATATAATGATTTAATGGTTGTTTGTACGTAAGGAGTTCGTAAGTCTTTGTGTAAGTTCTTGTTACTGATGTAGGGGGGAGCACTACTGATCAGTCTTAGTAATTTTGATTGAAACTGTTGCAGTTTCAGTAAGTTAGTTTTTTTGGCATATCCGTAAATTTGTGCACCGTAAGTCCAAATTGGTCTGAGAAGGTAAGTATAAATCTTTAGTTTTTCTAAAAGTGGTAATTTTGATCGTTTATTTAAAAGATGAAATAATAATTTAAATCGAAAATTTAGCTTTTGTTTTGTTATTTTTATGTGGGGGGTCCATGTAAGTCGTTTGTCTAATGTCAATCCAAGGTATTTTACTGTGTCTGTCCAGAGATTGTTAATATTAGAAAATATATTTATATATGAGAATTGATCGGTATAAAATAGATTCATCTTCACTCTAGTAATCCAATTAATCCACTTCAGCGTTCTATTGTTAGAGTGGCCACCTTAACGCTTGAGGAAGTTTGAATCTTGATCTGTTTCGGTTGAATTTTCGACAAAGTCCTACTCCTTTTGAAGTCCATTCGAGTAAAATATGTAGAATTGTAAATCACAGTTCTCTCATGTCAATACGTGATATTTTGAGCTCTAGTTTTATAAACAGTGCGATGCAGTATGCTAGGATAATTACAGGAGGTAATTATCTAAATATATATGTATTTAATTTATAACCTTAAACACTTTCTTGAGAATGGTTAATTTTGTTTAAATAAATAATTTAATTTCTTTTCATTTTAGTCTCAACACATTTTATTTTTCTTATAAGTCCGACGTTTCGGCCAATCCGGCCATCCTCAGGGACAATCTACTACAAAACAGCTTTTATTACATTTATGATCCTCAAACATTTCAAATTACTTAACATTATTATTTATAATTTATCTTATCTTAATACAATTATGGAAGTAAATGATTTAAAAACTCAACTTCATGCAGGCATATATATATATTTATTAATTAAAATTATTTGTGTCCTATAAAACGATAATAATTATTTATGTATTATTATTTAAGGATACTGTAGGGCAGTCAGTAGATTTACGACTAAGGGTAATTGTGATTTGATGGGAATTATTGTGATCCTCCAATTACGGCACCATTCTTCCAGGGTTGCGATATGGGATTGGAGAGTTTGGGGTGCAATTGAAGAGTTATTATTGACTGCAAGTGCACATGTGTCATCAGCGTAAGTAGTGAAGATAGTGTATACATTGTATGGAGGATAGGACCGAGGATATTACCTTGAGGAACGGCGGGAGAAGAGGGATAAATAGGAACCACTTTGAATAATCTATCAGTGAGAAAGGAACGAATGATGAGAAAGTATGTAGGAGGTAGGAATTAACGGAGTTTGTTAAACAGTCCTATGTGCCAAACTCTATCAAAAGCCGGTTCAACATCTTCAACGAAAAAGATTCCTGCGTAGTACATTCCGCGCTCCAAAGATGAGACAACGTCCACCACACGATGACATTGCTGGATGATGGAGTGAGATGTTCGGAATCCAAACTGGTGATCTGGGATTATATGATTGGAATCAAGGATGGGGTATTGGCGTTTCAAATTATTTTGCCCATGATAGTAGATATGATAAATTACACGGTACGGAACGTTAAATGCAAATTATTATTATTTTTTTGTTAGATTTGCAACTATGAAAGCATAGCAGTGATATTGTGCCACAGTATACAAGTTTATCCATCTAAAATAAAACCAAAACTTCTCTTCAAAATAAAACTTAAACCTTATTTTACTTGTCAGATGTGCCACTATTAAGGCAAAGCAGCGAGCAACATTTCGTTGTGTTGTAAGATACTTAAAAATAAATCGGGATGGAAACAGATAATTCGGGAGGGCCTTGCTTTGAAAGGGAAGAGAGGGAGAGAGAGAGAGAGCTAGAGGACTGGCCGCCTCGAGTTTTAATTAGTTTTAGAATTGCCATTACTGGGAGTAGCAGAGTTTTCTTGTCGGCCGCCAGAGCCCGCCAGTGGTAGCCAACAAAAAACTGACCCCGCTCCATTTTGTTTCCAGCTGAAAATAACAAACCTTAGAACGCAAACACGAAAGTTCACTCTGGTAATTGCCGACTCATTTGCTCTCTATTTTGTACGCCCCTTTTTTTTGAGGTGACAGACTTGACGAAGGAAAACTAAATGAAGTTGGACCATTACAAACTTTCTGGAATGTTAACTTATTCCTGATGTTTTAGTATTTTTGTAATTTACAGCGACTAGTTTGAAGACCAGTATACTTCAATTCAAATTCTAAACAGTGAGTAAAATCAAAATACATTTTTGTTGTATTTTCAAGCTATTTATTTGTATGTTCTAACTTATTTATTCATTTATAAGTCTTTTAATTTTATGTATTAGTCTTTTTTTTTTAAATAATTTATTTATTGATATTTACATCTGTATACACATATATACAACAAGTAAATTTGCTGTAGGTTACATAGTGACATGATAAAAACATGTGGAGAATCTACCCACTGATAGAACTAACATTTCTAGAGGAGAAGATCTCGAGGCCTTCTTCTTTTCAGACGCCTAGGAGGATTATTAGGTAATGAAGGAGAAGCCAGGTTAGAAACAAGTGGATTTGGGTGGTTGAGAAGTTTATTATGGATGGAACATTATCTGGTTCTGACTAAATCGGTAACATATGGAACATTGAGGTCCTGATGGATGACTTGATTTGTGACAAAGTAAGGAATATTAAGGATTTTGGACTGTAAGGATTTAGTCCTTTTTGAATTTTTTTTTAAACTGTTCTATTGCAGTTATTGTTTTATTTTTGCTTTATTTATACGTTATCTATTAATGTTTTCTATTAATTTGCTCAATCGACCAAACGCTTACTGCTGATCACTGGAGAGGAGAGGATGAAGGAGTTTAGGATCGACTATGTCTTTTTGTTGCAAGGCTATAAAAAGAACAAACAACTAGCTGGTTGGGATGTGAACATTTATCTCGTTATTATTTAAAAACTTAAACTAAAATAAACAAAAGTGGACTAAAACAATTTTTTTGTTGTGTAGTTATAGCCAATTGCATCGAAAATTACAAATGGACTCTATAGAGGATTACATAAAAAATATATTCATGAAACTCCCCTCTCAGTTACCGGCAGTAAAGTAGCAGTGTCCAAGAACTTAAGAAACCCAACCTCAACCCGAAGACTGAAGCCCAGGATGCTGCTGCTGCCTGTTATAAATTCTGTAGTTATCAATTCTATTATGTAACTTCTTTTTTCTTTATTTTCTCTTCGTTCTTTTTTGAAACAAGCTTGTTGTTTTTTTTCACTTTAAAGGGTAATTGTTTGTTTTGTTAATTCTATGAATGTCGTTATTTTTTTTATCAACTTTACTCTCTCATCAAGAATTATTATTTTTATCCATATATTATATCATTTTTTTTTTTAATGATAACGTCCAGATATCACTCCTTCCATTACAAACTCCCTTAATGCTCAAACCCCCTAGTTTCTAACCTTGCATCCTCTTCCATTCCTGACAATCCTCCGAGGCTAGATAAATTCCTACTGCCCTACAGTTTCATTTAATAATGTTACTCTTACCCCTGCCGAACAGATCCGCTACCTTGGACTACATTTGGACAAACGATTAACCTGGAATCCTCACACCAGACAGGAAACTGCACGTCGATTTCGACTATTACAGCACTTACTGGACAAATGGTCTAAACTTCCAACACACTACAAAAGACTGATCTACACGACTGTAATAAGGCCAATCTGGACGTATGGAGTTGAGCTTTGGGGCTCCACTAAACCTTCGAATTCCTCTCGTATTCAATCCTTACAATCAAAAATCCTTCGTAAACCCTCAACGCCCCTTACTTTGTCACAAATAAAATCATACATAAAGACCTTAATGTTCCCTATGTGACCTAGCCCGAATCAGATATCACTCCTTCCATTATAAACTCCCTAACTACTCAAACCCCTTAGTATCTAACCTTGCATCCTCTTCCATTCCTGACAATCCTCTGAGGCGTATGAAAAGAAGATGGCTACGAGACCTGCTAATGTAAAATGCCATTAGAGTGCTACGAATGGGCAGTTGCTCTACACGCCTGTAACACTCCATTTTAACTAAGATCAAATTTATTGAATATATTATATAATATACAGTTATCAATTTCAATATTAGATATTAAAAAAAAATGATAACGTTGTATCTAGTTAAAGGTGTCTTTTGTACGGGGATATACTCTCCCACATAATCAACTGTTAAAAAAAATTGTAACTGTTATATCAACCATGTAAGGCCAATCTGGTATTAAATAAAAAAAAGCAATACAATTCACTGTGTTTATAAATAAATAATAATAAATTCTCTAACACAAATCAACGTTGAGTGAATCAAGGTATTAGCAATATGCCTATACACTGTTTGTCTCCCTCTCTGTTCATGTGTTCAAATTTGAAACTTTAGCAATTTAGGTTGAATATTGCATTTTGAATCGGAGAATTTTATTATTAAATTTTTTCTTCTAATTTCATTTGTCTCTATTTACTTGCACATTCTATTTATTTTGTTTGAAAAATGTGTATTTATGTTTTTTGTATTAGTTTTGTAGTTTACAGTGTTGGTATTTTTGGTTATGTGGATTGCTTCTAAGACTCTTCTACTTTTTGTGTTTTTTCTCATGACTATTATGGTGAGGATATTGAATTTAATTTCACCTCGATATCTTAATATAAAAAGAACAAACATCTTTCTAGAAAATAAAATTAAGGATAAGATTTTCTATTTATATACAGTTAATATATATATTTTTCTATAATATGAATAATATAATAATATTATGTATATGGCTTTACATAGAGTGAATGATGAGCTATCAAACGGGACGCTGGAGCCGGTCGAGGGCTACTTTACATTGCTAATTAAGCCGATGAGTTATAGCGACACGGCCCATAAATTCAAATAGACTATAGCTCACGGCAGGTGTGTAGTCCATCTTGCAACAATAATCTCCAAAATATCTAGTTAGTAAATGTTTACGAGAGAAGCTAAATAAATACTTATGGAATTAGTTAATTTATCAAGTGTCCATTATAAGGAATTTCTTGTTCTTTAGGAATTGTTATCTGCCAAACATTTAAGTTATACATGAGTATACAAAATTATCAGAAATGCTAATAACTATCGTTGTTAAGCCACCTCAATTCGACATTGTCTCCTTGTCAGAAAGCTTAACTAAAAAAAATAAATAAATAAATACTGGCTCGGATAAAAACATTTATTTATAAATTTAGCGCACTTGCTCAGCCTCCACTGGCTCATTACCAGTGATGCGGCGAGAGGGATGAGCTCTGCTCTACCCCTCACACGTGGGGGATGGAGTGAGCTCAGGGATCCTCAGGTCGATTGTGTAAATATTGTATATATTATTTTATCATTATGTTATTTTATTTATTTATTTTTCATACAGATAGTTTGATTATGTTCATCTTGTCTATTCTTTTGTTTGTATATATTTTAAGAGAGTTTTTTCTTTTTTTATTTATTTTCTTTTTTGTTTTTTATTTATTTTATTTTTTATTTATTTATTTTATTTTAGTATGTATGAGATCATTCATCACTATTACCTATTGCCCACAACTGTGTGGCAGATTGTAATATCTATCCATAAATAAATCTATCAATCTAAAAAAAAAATTTGTAAATTAAATGAAATAAAATACATAGCTTAAATTAAAAACAAAGAGAAACTTTCCAAATAATATAGAATCCAATTAAAAATTTAAAAAATACTTCTTTTGAAGCAGATTACAATAAACAAAAATTGCTAATTACAAATTTTTACGAAGTGATGTACTCCGATGGGTCGGGGTCCTGAAGTTCGAACCGAAAAGGTCGGAGACGACGTTCTGTTCTTAAACGTAGGTGGGTCACTAAGCGAACCGGCGCTCCGATGATCTCATCCAGAAAGGTCTGGCGACAAGTACAGCGACTGGGCGACTGGGCGACTGTACTTAGGCTACTGACCTTAGGCCACCACTTGTAGTATATTGTTGTTGCTAATCCTACTAGCCGGTATTTCACCATATAAACATTACCAACACAAGCATAAATTCTCTTAATTTAAAACTTCCAACCAAAATACAACATAAATAAAGTAATTAAATCTATTTACTTTAGAAAATATTTACATTGTAATTAATATATAGCGTTAACAATCGTTATTTTTTTATACCAAAACTCCTTTAAAATTATCACCAGATAGCGTCGGGTATTAGGTAATTTATTTTTAGTTAGATCAGAAAAGGCAGACTAGCTATAAATACAGGTCAAGTCGTAGTATCATCTACATGAAAATCAAAGAAAATTGATGGCAGGACGAATGGTTCAACACCAGAGACAACAAGCTAGGAATGGTCCAGCATAAGGTGGAACGTCCAGCCGGAAACATGAATCTGCTACAGGGAGATGTTGTATTAACCAGTCTTCGGATAGGCCATACTCGACTCACCCACTGTCATCTCATGAAGAAGGGAGGATGAACCGATGTGTCGCTGCTGCTGAAGCGATCTCGCTGTTGGGCACATTCTTACTGGGTTGCTCTGGAGTCGCACCGATTCTCTTCATGTCTACAGGAAATGATCAGAGAAGACCCCACAACAGTAATTTGCTCACTACTTCAGTTCTAGTTGTAACTTGTGAGGTGTAAATTGTAATAGTTAATATGTAATTGTAAATTTCTCACTTTGTAATTTGTATTTCAACTGTATGAACATGCCAATTGTAATCTAATTTGTAATTCCAGTGTAAATGGCCCGAGTGGTCGAAACACTTAAATAAATAAAAAAAAAGTATCTAGATAACAGTTAATTAGTTGCGATAAAAATGAAATTATCGGCAAGTGAAGCCAATAAGGCGTGGCAGAGGAGTAGGGGAAGAATATGAACCAATCACTGGCTGGCTTCTCTTACAGTTTAGATTAAAATGGCGGACATTCCTATTAACCTTAACCTAGCCTTCATGGGCGTGGTCTTTTCGGATCCATCATTACTTTGAAGGATAGTAGGCTTACGCCACCCACTTGGTTGACTAGAGCTAAACAATTAAATCAAATGTTAGTTGAAATCTTGTAGGAAGAAGTAAGATGAAGGGTATAAGCTCGAAGAAAAAGTGAAGCCAAAAAGGAGGGCTTATGTGGCTTTCTAAGGCGTGGTAGAGGAGTACGAGGTACAGATTACAGACAGCTTTTCGTTTTAGTTTAAATTAAAGTGGCGGGAATTCCTATTAACTTCAACCTAAAGCTTTTTTCGTGGACGTGTTTGGCTTCACTTTTGCTTAGTCTTATTTTTTTTTTTTAATAATTTATTTATTGATTTTTACAACCGTATACATATATACACATCAAGTAAATTTGCTGTAAGTGATATTATGACGTGATAAAAACATGTGGAGAATCTACCCATTGATAGAACTCCAAAAACATTTCTAAAGGAGAAGATCTCGAGGCCATATTCTTTTCAGACGTCTAGGAGGATTATTAGGTAGTGAAGGAGAAGCCAGGTTAGAAACGAGTTGGTTTGGGTGGTTGAGATAGTCTTATTTGAATCTGATTTACTGGATATAATTTTATGTAAATAAGGTTGTATATACCAATAAATAAATTTTAAAAAAAGTTTGCTTTGGTGGAAAGTGGGTTCATACCACCTCCCTGGTTACAGCAACTAATAACCGTTTTAGCTACAGATACTAACTGTCATGGCAAATAAAACTAATTAACTTAAGCTTCAGCTGTAAAAAAAGCTAATCACTAATTATTTCTTTGAGTGTAGTTTCTGACAGAGATAGGTAAAAATTAGCTACAGATAAAACTAATAGCTAAAGTTGCCATGGATACGACCCTTATTCATGAATGAACCATTGATAAATAAATATCGTAACCATGACAATTTTAGCTATTAGTTTCAACTGTAGCTAATGTTTACCCAACTCTAAGCTTTGAAGAATTATTGGTTATCACAATTAAACAAAAAAGGTGTACTTTAATTTTAATAATGTATTATTTTGAAAATTATGATATAAATATAGTAACAAGAATCATTTATATTTGTATTTTTTGTATCAACATTTTTATATTCATATATATTTTCTTAATGTTAAAGTATTTGAGAATTTGTCTTAGATACCTGAAGATAGGGTGACAACCCCGAAACGTTGTTATCGTTTATTAATGATATAAAATAAATAATTAAAACAAGGGTTTCTCATTCATAAGCTCTAATTATATTCATAAATATTTTAAACGACTTTATTTTCCTAATTGAATTCTAGGTAAATTTTCTTTGTTCAGATATTTCATTTTCAAAAATCTTAAAGATAAAAAATGTCATAATTTCGAGCTGTAAGAATTCATACATATTTAGTGCCATATAATCTTCAGTTTTCACTAAAAAAAATGTTGAAATAACATGTGAGGAGGAGAAAACATGCGTTTGGGGGAGAAGAAAAATATTTTTTAAACAATAAAAAATGTTTTTTTCTTACATCCTTTATTCCTCAAGTCCCCATTGGCATTGTCAGGGAGCAAGTTCCTTTTATATTTTAATAATAATAATAATTTAATATAATAATTTTATTGTTTATTTTTAATACATTATCATGTTAAGGCAATACCTGGGAGCAATTCCTCAGTAGTCATTGCTAGGTACCAAGTCCCCTGAGACCTTATATCACATTATTTTTACTCAAATTGTTAAGCGCTGAAAATTATACGATCACCCGTGAAAGGCAGACCAGTCCTAGTTTATTACTGGCTGGCAGTTTTGGTAAGGTCATTTTTGAACTCCCACTGCCGCTACATAAACGAAGTGAGTGAATGACAAAATAATCTTTTTTAATTCCTTATTTACTACTTATAAGTCTTTTGGAGACAAAATATAGCCCCCAAAGCAAAACAAAAAGTAGAAAATAGTTTTTATTTTTTTAATGAGGTGTAGATAGTTGACCGTGGATTAATGATTGGAGAAGTTTGTCGTGGGGTGCGGTCAGCAAAGAACAACATAAATAAACAAAACCATATTTATTTATTTTATGTCGACGTTTCGACCTGAGTTTCAGGTCTTCATCATGGGTTATGGCGTAGAAGGTAGGCCTGTAACTCATTGCACTCACTGCAGTTGCAGGCCTACTTTCTACGCCATAACCCCTGATGGAAGACCTGAAACTCAGGTTTTTTGGAAAAAACAATTTTTTCTTTTTTTTTCTTTGACAGGCGCTCACACAAGAGATTGAAATTGGACCAGACATATGATTTACTCATTTTCACATAATGATGAATACATATATACAAAAAAAATGTATATTTAATTTTAAATTATTGTATGGAGTTCTCCTTCAGCAAATTTACTTGTTGTATATATGTGTATACAGTTGTAAATATCAATAAATAAATTACTAAAAAAAAAAAATATTGTGTGTAAATAGAATTCATATATCAAATTTCATTAATCCGTTGTAAACCTCTACCCTCCTGTCCTACTGTATCTTTTCTAAATACTCCACTAACGTCTGGTGAACAGATTCTATTCATATACTGGGAATGAGATAAATTAACATTGGGGTTCTTATTATTTATTTTTACATATATTTGTTATTTTTTATATCTATTTGTCATTTGTTTTTTATATATATTTATATATCTATCATCCTTTTTATTAATTATGTGTATCAATTATTCTTTTAAAGTCACATTGGGTTGATAGAGAAAATATGAAGGAAGGGATAGAAGGGGATTAACCAAAAAAAATTAATAAAATATAGAAAGAAGAAAAAATCATCAAAAAGATAAAAGAATTAAAGCGATGAAAGAAAAAGAAAAAAAAATCATATTCTATTATTATATATTGTTACTATTCTATTTGTTATGCCTATTCATTATTAGATTAAAAAAATTATCCGATCATATTAGAGTAGGTATGCTGTGTAGTTAGCAGCCCAATAAAATAGGGCAGCACTTCACTTAGGCCTTTTTTTTTTTTAATATCTTTATTGAAATTTACAACTGTATATTACATAATACATTTAGTAAATATGGTCTTAGTTAAAATGGAGTGTTACAGGCGTATAGAGCAACTACCCATTGGTACCACCCTAATGACATTTTACACAAGCTGATCTCCTGGCCATCTTCTTTTCAGGCGCCTCAGAGGATTGTCAGGAATGGCAGAGGATGCAAGGTTAGAAACTAGTTGGTTTGTGTGGTTAGGGAGTTTATAATGGAAGGAGTGATATCTGGTTCGGGCTAGGTCACATAGGGAACATTAAGGTCTTTATGTATGATTTTATTTGTGACAAAGTAAGGAACATTGAAGATTTTACGAAGGATTTTGGATTGTAAGAATTGAATACGAGAAAAATGCGAAGGTTTAGTGGAGCCCCAAAGATCAACTCCGTATGTCCAGATTGTCCTTATTACAGTCATGTAGATCAGTCTTTTGTAATGTGTTGGAAGTTTAAAACGTTTGTCTAGTAAGTGCTGTAATAGTCGAAATAGACGTGCAGTTTCCTGTCTTTTCAGTCTTGTGTGAGGATTCCAGGTTAATCGTTTGTCCAAATGTAGTCCAAGTTAGCGGATCTGTTCGACAGGGGTAAGAGTAACATTATTAAATGAAACTGTAGCGCAGTAGGAATTTATCTTAATCTTCCAATTACGACACCATTCTTCGAGGGCTGTGATATGGGATTGGAGAGTTTGGGATACAATTAATGGGTTATTATTAACTGCGAGCACACATGTGTCATCGGCATACGTGGTGAGGATAGTGTTAGGATTGGTTGCGATGTCAACTGTATAGACGGTGTAGAGGATGGGACCAAGGATAAAACCTTGAGGAACACCAGCGGATTGAGAATAGTAACCATTGTGGTTTACTTGGAAAGAATGATGAGAATACTTAAACTTAAATAATACTTATTATTACTTAAATAATAATCAATTTTATAACTTCATTTTTTTAAAAATAATAATAAAAAAATAACAATCAACGAAATGTGAAATCACTTTTTGCGTACAAAGTCGGATTTTTAGGATATTCAGACACGCTCTAGCGTGCTAAAATATCTCATATCTTAACCGTCAATAATTCCGATATCAAATATCTGATGAACATTCCAATTGTGACATATCATAACCATGGAACTCATGAAATAAAATACAAAATTAGTAGAAAATTTCAAAATAGAAAATAAAAACTATTTCCCTCCTTCTGTACTACTATGGAAGCTATACTTTACTTCCAAAATAGATTTATAAGTTGTAGTAATTTAAAAACAACGTAACCCCTAAAGTAAGATTATTAAAAATTCGTATTCGATTACAATCGATTGTTTTAGTTCACTAACTTATTATATCATAAAATACATCTGAGACAATATTAAAAATCTCATATTATTTTATTAAATCCGAATAATGTACTTTTTTTAAATGAAATTTTATTTTATTTATTACTTAATGTAATTTACAACTGTACAAATAATAAATACAATAAGTAAATATGTTGTATGTTTCATATACACTTGAAAATCTTGGGAAGGAACCACCCGTTGGTGGTACTTCAAGCATTAATTTAAATTAGAAGGTCCCGTGGCCATCTTATTTTCAGGCGCCTCGGATTATCAGGGATTGTTATGGATGAGAGATTGAGAACTAATGGGTTAGGATGGTTAAGGAGTTTGGAATAAAAAGAGGCATATTGAGCCAAATCTGCAACAAATGGGATGTAAAGGTGGTGGATGAGTTTATTTGTGATGTAATAAGGAACATCAAGGATTTTGGATTGTAAGGATTAGATGCGGGAGGGATTTGATGGTTTGGTGGAGCCCCAGAGCTCAACTCCATATCCAAATTGGTCTGATTATCGTAGTGTATAATAATTTTTTGTAGTGAATGGGAAATTTAGAGCGTTTGCCAAGTAGGTGTTGTAGCAATCGAAATCTACGTGCAGTTTCTTGTCGTTTCAGTCTAGTATGTGGATTCCAAGTAAATCTCTCGTCAAGATGGCGTTCTGCATGATAATGCGAAACCAATATCATAATAGTAAGCTAACAATTTGGTGTAATTTAGGAACCTTTGTAATTGTATGTTTATAATTGATTATAATTAATCTTTTAAAGCAAAAATCTGAAGATGGTTTATATGGTGCTGAAGCGTAGTAAAACAAATACTAAATATATGAAATATATTAAAAAAAATTATATAAGAGTATTTTTAGATTGACTTTATTTACAAAAGGTTTCTTTCTTTCCTTTACTTATACAGTACACCAATATTGTTTTATTGGACTTTTTATTATTTATTTAAGAAGAGAGAACTTTATTGTTTTTATTTTTATGTAGTTTTAGATTTATCTTATGTTTATAAAAATGATTTCACCATTTATTTGTTGATGTATCTTACTTAAGTAATTTTCTCATTTCACAATTAAAAGTTTGTTTTCTTATTCATCGAATTACCTGCACTATTTATAAAATATTTATTTTGTTTTTTGTCTTCGCTCTCCCCAACTAAGTTTGGTCCTCCGGGCCGGATTATTTATCTCAAATAAGTGATCATATAGTCAAGGATTATATTTACTCTTGAGATTCGAATTATATTTTTTTTTCTTAAATTTATGAAACTAAACGTGTAATTGGACAGGATATAATCGAGTAGGATTGGGTCCATAGAGGTCGAGGACACAACAGAGAGATAGGAAGGGACGATGTGGTTTTTAAGATCCTCTTTGGTTAACTCCACCCTAATTCCATAAGCTCGTTAGTGGGAGCTTTGCTTTCTCTCATTAGCTCCATCGTTCGAGATCCCTTTCTCACCTAACTCCCTCTACTTCGTCCCCTTCCCCTCTCCTCATCTAAATACTGTTTTAATTTTTTGTCCATTCTACGACTCTGGTTGAAAAAATCAAAGGGCCACTAAAGGAGATGAAAAGTTTACAAGACATTGCTTTCACCAATTTCTCCTTAATGAAATCTAGTCGGGCAATGTGATTTATTATAATAATTGTATTATGATCTATTTAATGTGTAAAGTACAAAACAATAAAAACAGAAAAAATAACTTTGTCATGGGGAACTAATTAGATAAATTATTAAAATTTTGAAATGCGAATATAATTTTCAGAAAACTAAACTAGATAATAACTCAATAAACCCTGGAGTATAAAGTTACTTTTAAAGTGTAAAATATTTAATTTTGGCTATTTCCATGCAAATGTATCACAAGAGACTATTTTATGAAGCGTCGCCTGTTAGCACAATTAATTTATAATTCAGTTTCCTAACACTCAAAGTACTGGGATTTACATTATTCTTTGTTGGTAATGTTGGTTTTCAGCTTTGAGTGTTCCAATACTCCATGCTGCTTTATAATCTAGTTTTTTTTAATTTTCCAAAAATAATATTATGACCAAACTTCATCTGTTATCTAACTCAGAACCTTAATAATATATAAAAGATGATGGAATTAAAATTCAGATATTCCTTGATTCTAAAATGAGTTCAAATTCTGATGAATCTACGAGTGATTCAGATTCTGAATAATGAGATTTTATAATTTATAGAACATCATAAAATGTTATTATAACATTGCAAAATTGTATTACTGTTTATTATTATTCACTACTACTATATTATTACTGCATTATATATTTTATTCATAATCTTGCTAATAATATTATAATATACTATTTTATTACTATTAATATATATTATATACAATATAATTATAGCTATATAGCACCAATTCAAAACTACTACATTGTTTTGAGTGCAAAATAAATTGATAAATATGTTTATCTTTATTTTCAGAAATGATTTTTGCCCATTGGCCTCCTTACTTGATAAAATGTGCATTGCCTTAATAAAATGCTTCCTGTATCATTTAACTAGTAACCTGTATCAGCTTTATATTGGTTAGGTGTGCACCTGTATTATCTGCCTTGTAACCTATATACGATAAAGACTAGTTAGGAATGCACCTGTATCATCTGACTAGTAGTCTACCTGTATCATCTATAAATTGGTTAGAGATGCATCTTTTGACTCGTAATCTGTATCAGATGTAGATAGGTTAAAAAAGCACCTGTTTCATCTGACTAGTAACCTGTATCAGCTATAAATTGATTAGAGAAGCACCTGTATCATCTGACTAGTAGTCTACCTGTATCATCTATAAATTGGTTAGAGATGCATCTTTTAACTAGTATTCTGTATCAGCTGTAGATAGGTTAGAAAAGCACCTGTATCATCTGACTAGTAACCTGTATCAGCTATAAATTGATTAGAGAAGCACCTGTATCAT
>NW_027109437.1:463950-471360 GCF_000696795.3 Halyomorpha halys
TCTGTATCAGCTGTAGATAGGTTAGAAAAGCACCTGTATCATCTGACTAGTAACCTGTATCAGCTATAAATTGATTAGAGAAGCACCTGTATCATCTGACTTGTATGAAGTATGCCTTCAACTGAATGTCAGGCACACATTCACTTTTGGTTGGCTAGTTAGATTTTAAGTGGACTGTATAATTGACAAACAAATTGACTAGTAACCTGTATCAGCTATAAATTGATTAGAGAAGCACCTGTATCATCTGACTAGAAGTATACCTGTATCATCTATAAATTGGTTAGAGATGCATCTTTTAACCAGTAACCTGCAACAACTATAGATTGATTAGAGATACACCTTCATTCTTTGACTAGTTATCTGTATCAGCCATAGATTGATTAGAGAAGCACCTAGATCATTTGACAAGTAATATGTATCAGCTATAGATTGGTTAGAGATGCACGTGTATCATTTGACTAGTAATTTGTATCAGTTATGGATTGGTTAGAGATGTACCTGAATCATTCTACCAGAAACCTTAGAGATGCACTGATGGAAAATGTATAAAACATGAACTTTTTCAACATATACCTCTATCTTCCTACCTCTCATTTTGCTTCGATTTATTTCGATATACATTTGAATTAATTACCTTAGCCAAAATAATTATTGGAAAATAAAAAAAAAAATTATGAATTGTATTATTTTAATTGTGTTTTATTGGAACAATGTGTTTTATAAATAATAATTTAACAATTATTTATTTACAAGGAGAAGTGTATAACAACATTTTCTTCAAATTCTAATTCAAAAATGATAAACCCTGTACATACAATCCAATCAGAAACAATTACCTGGATACTGCTGCTACTTTTATGATTAAACATTTCCTCACTTAATCAGACAATTAACAATCGTAAAATATATTTTTGAAAACAATTTAAATTTAAATTTATTATAAAATATCATTTTTTTTTTTTTTATAAGAAAAAGAAAAATTCCTCTTTACTTTCTAAGACTTCCATTTAAGAATAATGTGCTATATTACACTTCAACAATAGTATTAAGTACAAAATGCCTTTATAACTTCATATATTTATTTGTAAACAATTAGTACATGCACCATAGTTTATCATGTACCAATGACGGATAATTATTTTTTTTTATAAATATATATATAATAAGAATACAACAAATATTCTTACAGATTTAACATAAAAACTAAATTGTTTATAATGTATATATAGACTTCCATCCCATGTACACAGCCCATTGTTCATTTAGTATGTACATTTGGGTCCTGCGACAATCTCCTCTGCCTCGAAGGACCTCCATGCAGAAATCTCAACTTCTCTTATCATTATGTTTTGGTTCAGTTTTTTAAAATACGACGCATGCGTATTACAGTTCAAAATGCTATTTACACAATCAAATAGATATGTACTTTTTATATATTTTTTTAAAAACATTTTATTTCACTTAATATCACTTAAGTTGTACCAATATTTTTTTTTTAATTAATCTAATTTCATCAGAAATATATTTATATTTTTATATAAGTAAGTCGAGGATCGTTCCTCTCGTATTAGCCTATAGAAAAATGGGTAGAAACAAATTACAGCAAAACTTTATTCTAGTAAAGTTTTTGTATTGATGCTCAATCGAATTTTTGTTTTATTTACGTACAAAGTATTTAAAAAAAAAAATTGTTTTGAAACTAAAAGAAGAATTAGTGGAGAAATATATACAGAAAAAAATAGTTTAACGTAATCTTTAGATAGTTGTGTGAAAACTATACTAATAAATGGAAGCTATGGATGCAGATGAGTGTTTTCAGATCGATTATTTAACTTATAAGACTTATAATGTAAAAAAATAAAAATATGAAAGTAATTAAATATTCCTTTATACTTATAGCACTAACACGGCATCTGAAGTAACTACCTACTCATGTCTATTATTACTCAATTATAGAAAAACAAATTAGTTAAAAAAAATGCCAAAATAAATAAATTAAATTAAAGGAATTTATTTTAAATATGGCAGAATAGAATAAACGTGGGAATAAATTATCTATTTTTAATAATTTAAAGTGCATGTTTTTGGTTGTTGAAGTGAGATGCGCCATCTCTTGTTTATACTTAAAATGCATACTTTTCAGTTCTTATGATGTCTGAATTAGAGAAAATGTTTACTGGTCAGATTTTTATCGCTGAAAACTTAAACGTTTTGGTTTCGAAAATTTCATTATAAAAAAAAAATTAATTTCACTTTTTCTACAGTTTTTTATTATTATAAAGTTCATATTTAATTTTAATACCTTTTTTTGTTAATCAGTAAATGACATTAATTATATTTTATACTAGTATGTTTTACAACAAAATAAAATAGCATTAAATTCAACTTTAAATAACAATATAACGAAATGTTTAAACAATGGAGTACTTTTTTTAATTTGTTTTTATTAAAATCACTAATGTGTATTAATGTGTGCGATCTGTATTAATTTAATATTGATATACATACATGCATATATTTAAGGGATATATGCATTTAAATTTGCATATTGTTCACGAGGTTTGAATTACTTCTGATTAAATATAACGTACAAATTTACACACAATCTGAATTTATTTCGGTTTTAATCCATATTGAATACAGAATTTTGATTATATATATCTTTTGTTTTACTGTAATTTTATTTCAAGCAAAAACGTATATAAAATGGATAAAATGAAGATAGGTTTTTTTCATAGAATTAAAAAAAAAAATGATTTTACCCTTAATGGTTTTAGAGGTTCTGAACCCGTTTAAGGCGAGTGTGTTAAGGCGTCAACTTAGCAACCCCTCAAACTGCTGTGGCACCGATTCGATTCCGGCCTGGGTGGGTTTTATTTCTTTTAATTTAATTTTAGGTCGGCCAAAGGGAATGAAAAAATTTACCTTATTGGTCAGAATAAGGTAGTCCTCATATGTGATAACCTAGCACAGGGTTATCCAACTTATAAAGTCTCAAGTGCCAAAATTAAAAACTTGAACGAGGTTGGAGGCCATATAATAATCATATACTTGATACAATATATCTCCTTATCAACAATTGTAATAGAAAGTGTAAACTGAATAGAATTAGGTGATATTGAATAAGAATATTATAAATAAGATCCTTGAGAATGATCGAAACGAGTAATAGAAAAATAAACAGTGTAAGACTATATAGATATAGTTTATTATAATTGATAAACAAACCTCTCCCAATTAATTATATATATATATATTTTTTATCTATAAATTAGTTTTGTTTTTTTAAGATGTATTTATTTATTTGTTTTTCTGTAAACTGATCTATTATATCAGATTTCTGATATAATTATATTATATCAGCAGACTGATATATTATATTAGATAGTGACTATTATGTCTTTGGTTTGATTTTACATTGCTGCCTAATGATAAATTTGTTTAACGGATCTCTGGAGGGAGTCTGAAAGCGTGAATTAGGGAAAATAAATTTGTCAATTAAATGAAATAAAATTGTGAAATATAAAAAAAAAATTTTTTTTTTAGTGTTTAGATTAGTATTGATTGTAGAAGGAAATATTTTTTTGTTATATCATGTAAATATATGTATGTCAGATCATGGATTGATTTGTATGCTGTGCAGTGTAGCAATCCCATGACTAAATAAATGATATCTCTCAGTATTTTATCAATTTGATTTAGTATTAAATAATTATTTATTATTATTAATTTATATATTATTAATGAGCCAGCCGTTAACAGGGACAATTCAGAAGGTAGAAGCTTTCCCGAACACTCTCCACAAACGGTATTGAATATTGAACGAGAGAACAGAAGGGCCTTTTAGATAGGGTCAGTGGATCCTTGGCCAAATAGTTATCTTTCATTGTGTATTCTCTTTAAAGGCTCATCCATTCTCGGTCAGCCATGTCCATCACGCCATAACCATAATCCTCCATCTACTCTCTCTACGCAAGATCACATAATTTGGAATTGATTAAAGCTTTACAATAAGGAATATTCATACAATTCCGAGCTGAAAATGAAGTTTAAAAAAAATTCGAATAAACTTCATATCATTTGTATGTTGACAGAATTTTGATCTATAAGCATGAGATGTGCTTTCTCTAGAAGTTTTTCGATTTTTTTATAATAATTTTTTTTTATTAATGAATATTTCAATCTGCCAGAATGTTATAGTGATAAAAACCCCGCGTGTCTTGAGAACCGAATCCGATACATGCCGAAGCTAAGCGATATTAGCCGAAATAGTTGTATGAATTTCTGTCTGTACCCTCAGGATTGGATCTTTAACTGTTTTTCATATATGAACCCAAAACCTTTTGCTGAGAGCTGGACACCTATCGTCCCATAGGAGGTACACTTTTTGTTTTCTATTCTTTTTTTAATATTATTAAATATAAAGTGACGTTTTTGTTTTATTATTTTATTATAACGAATGTGAATAGCCCAGCTTGGGTATATTGTTTATTATTAGTTTATATAAGCGATCTTTAACTCATCATTTTTGTAAAATTACTACAATTGATTATCAATTTCATGTATTTCGCAGGCTAACTTTATTTGTATGATGGATGCCCCATAAAGAAATAAATAAGTTATTATTATTATAAATGATTCAAAAATAAAATAAACAAACCAACATAAAATAATTAAAAATTTATATGCATATAAACAGAAAGATAAATAAAATAAACACTATTCACATTTACACAAACAAAATAAACAAATAAATGAAAAAAAATGTCCGTATGCATATTAACAGAAAGATAAATAAAATGAACATAATCAAACTAAATACATGAATAAAAAAAAGGAATATATAAAATAAGAAAATTTTGAACTAATATAACAATAAAAATAAATATAATAATCACTAGTCACATTTACACGGACAAAATAAAAAAAATGTCTATATGTATATAAACAAAAGATAAATAAAATGAACATAATCAAACTAAATACATGAATAAAAAAAGAAAAAAAAAAAAAAACAAAATTTTGAACTAATATAACAATAAAAAAAAAAACATAGTAATCACTAGTCACATTTACACGAACAAAATAAAAATAAACAAATAAAAGAAAAAATGTTTATATCTATATAAACAAAAGTTAAATAAAATGAACATAGTTAAACTAAATACATGAATAAAAAAAAGGAATATATAAAATAAGAAAATGTTGAACTAATATAACAATAAAAATAAATATAATAATCACTAGTCACATTTACACGGAGAAAATAAAAAAAATGTCTATATGTATATAAACAAAAGATAAATAAAATGAATATAATCAAACTAAATACATGAATAAAAAAAGGAATAAATAAAATAAGAAAATTTTGTACTAATATAACAATAAAAATTAATAAAATAAACATAATCAAACTAAATACATGAATAAAAAAAATAGGAATAATACTGTAATAAGGCCTATCTGAATATAAGGAGTTGGTCTTTGGGATTCCACTAAACCCACGAATTCCTCTCGTATCCAATCCTTACAATTTAACTACGTTCGTAAAATCCTCAATGCTTCTTACTTGGTCACAAATAAATCCTCCATAAAGACCTTAATGTTCCCTATGTAACCGATTAAGCCCGAACCATATATCAATTCTTCCATTATAAACTCCCTAACCACTCAAATCTACTAGTTTCTAATTTTGCTTCATATTCTATTCCTATCAATCCCCGAAGCGACTGAAAAGAAGATGGTCTTGTACATGGTCTTTACAAGACCTTGTAATGTACAAATGTTATTAGACAAAATGAGTAGTTTCTCTACATGCCTGTATCATGCCTTTATAATCTCACATCAAAGAAACTAGATGTATTTTTCTGTAAATACAATTGTAAATGTTAAAAATAAATAAAAAAAAGTTTAAAAAATTTAGGTACTGATTTAATTAAATTTAAAACATAAAATTAAAGTAATAAAGTTACGAATAATAATTAAAAATTATTATTACTACTTTTTGTCAAATAAGGCACATAATACCCAACACTATGTGATCTGAAATCAGGTACCAAAAACCTGAGTTTCATACCAACGTATCTAATGCGGCGCATGTTATGATCCCACAGAGACAATTGAAATTAATTTTAGAGAAGCGTTGTTTATTTTAAGGAAGTTGGATACTTGTGCATCAGCAAAGGTGCTCTAGGACCAGCGGTTCACATGGTTTTCGCCATGGCACATGTTTTGGGTTAAAAAAATTTCACCGCACCATTTATTGGAATCCTTTTCGAGCTAAGGAATAAACATAAATTTTCCCAACAGTATCCTGAATGCTGGAATGCACAATATATTTCATTTTTTTTGTAACATTTTGAGTAAGTGGCATTTAGTCCCTTTGCATATTGTTGGGGCACTCCAGGGTGCCGTGGTAAAAGTAGTCCAAAATCAGTTAACAGTACACACTTCAGACCATTTTGGCATGCGGATTTATACTAGTATACTCCTAGATAGTTCCTTTAATATTTTCTGGAAAAAAAAAAATGTTTTGGTTGAAGAAGCATTTCGATTTTTTGTTGTTCTTCTTTAACCTACCCATCCATTTCTTAAAACCTATATCCATGGCCTTTTTAACTTCGCCTAGGGTGACACCTCTGTTCCTTGTCAGATCCGATATGAGATTCTCCCAATTATTCCTCACTCGTACTCGTGGTCGTTTTTTACCTTACGAGTTTTGGGAATCTTTTAATCGGTATTCTTTGAACATGGCCGAACCAGATTATTTTTTTTTTGTATATTTTTTCTCTTATTCTTTCCTCAGGTACTTCATTCCTGTAGACTGTATTCGGCTTTCGAATTTTTTAATATTCGGCCAAATTTTAGCGGCATAACTCATCTTAGATATAAAGATTTGTTTATACACCGTCATCTTTGTTTTGAACTCCACTTCTTTTTTGCCAATTATAACGTTTCGGAGTTGGTGGTACACATCTGTTGCTTCCCCATTGTGCTGGTTTATCTCTGAATCCATGATTTCTAACTTATACTACTTTTACCGTTCATAGGGAACGATCATTCGGAATGACACTAATATTGAAGATAGAAGTCCAGATTGATCGTGTAGAGGTAATAATAATGGATTAAGAAAAAAATTCTGACATACAATCATACAAATTTTTTTCTGTAAACCATCAGTCTTAACTTTACAATCTGAATGTCAATCTTTGGTTTTACTATCATTCCGATTGACCGTGTAGAGAGCCCTTTAAAGAAATGTGAAATGAAAAGAAATTGAAGCTAAATTTTACCTTTATGTTATATATAAAGTGAAAATTATCTGAAATAACCTGATTCATCGATTGAGCATCAATATTATTATAATATATATGAGAAATATTATTATTAGTTAATATAATACATTTT
>NW_027109437.1:472805-477720 GCF_000696795.3 Halyomorpha halys
ACGCAAACTTCACAGTAACTCTTGATTGTCATACTTATTTTGTACCTAAAAAAAAAAAAAAAAAAAAAAAAAAAAAAAAAAAAAAATCTTTTTTTAATACCAAAGAATTTAACATAATATTATCACAGAAAAGATTAATAAATAAAGAAATGAAATATGTTGAGAAATGAGATAAATACTGTTAAAATATTATTTTAATATTTTATATTAAAATTACTTTTTTCACAACACTGTTGAGATGGCTGTCATTCGTACAGGCGTATACACACGCCAACTGTGATTTGTGACATTTCGACAGAGTAACATTTCAACTTTGGCCGAAGCACACTCCATGACAAGACCTGCCATTGTCAGTTTCGGCCCCTCTGTACAATCTGTCACTAAACTTTATACGAAATACAAACGTATTAATTTTTTTTCCGGCAACCTTTGCCGTTAGCAAATGTGTGAGATGAAGATGAAAACCATTGGGAGGAATGAAGTAACTTTAAAAATAAATTATATCTAATATATTCTTCATCATTAATCTACTTAATTCCTTCGTAGACCATAATACAGTGTAAACGTCGAAATACAAAAATCACAAATAAATTATTTGCTGAGAGAAAGAAGAAAACGTGTAATAAAAAAAACTGTACCTAGATAACAAAGATATTATATAATTAACTAATCACGCTAACATGTCATTCATAAGCGAGGGCGGAAAATTCGAGAAAGCAGTATAATGAAGACGAAGCTGCCAGGAAACGTGTTGCCAAAAGGGCTGGACTTAAGATGAACTCCAGGGGCGTGTCTTCCATCTTCGACTCTTTTGAATTAAATTCTTTTTTTTACCATTTACGATTGACCTAGTAAAGGTACATTTCGAATCCCTATCCGCCGTACAACCTAAGTAATACAACTGTTGGAAAATACTTTTATCTTTCCGTTTCATTTTATTTTCTAAAATTTTTTCATTGATACTTAGTTTTTTTAAATGTTCTTAATATATTTCCTCCGAAAGATGATTAACAGAATATAACTAGATTGCTGAATATGACATTCGTAATAGAATGATTCTGAGTAAATTAAATGTGCTTGGGAACAGGATCAACAATGTAGAATTGCTTATTCCTGGAACTCTGTAGTCTCATAATTTGAACATTGGGTATTTGAGTAAAATACTGTGTACTCAGCTATTTCTATATTATTTAATTATCGCTAAACAAATAACTGAATAGATAATGAACGCTGAAGTCTATTAACTTAATTAAATTATTTATTTCACATGTCTATGAGATTCAAATAATTATCTATTTAAAAAAGGCAGTGATATATAACTGGAGATGTCAATTACTCTGTTACGGATATTTAACTAATAAGCAGTCCTGCCGATTCAATCAGCCAAAAAATACCCGTTGTACACGACAAATATCTGCCACCCTTGGAGAATTATTGTACCTGCCACTGTATGGTTGTTACAGTGATGATTGTACTGTTGCACAATCTCTCTTATTTCGAAGATTGATACAGCAGTGGCCAAAAGACTAATTGTAAAATATAATCAGCAATTGTAGTTCTAGCAATGGCCAGATGCTTTGCTCGCGTTGAGTGTTTGCGATTTTAGCGCACTTACTCAGCCTCCACTGGAACAACAGTGACGCAATGAGAGGGCTGTACTGGGATCGGGAAACGCCAGAGCTCTACATACCTGAAGAATAGAGTGGGCTCTGGGATTCTCAGGCCAAGAGAGTAAATATTGTATATAAGAGTGTAAATGTAGCAAGTGATTATTTTATTTATTGTTTTGTTAGTTCAAAATTTTACCTATTATTTTATTTTTTTATTTATATAAATTAGTTTGATTATGTTTATTTTATTTGTCTCTCTATTTATATTCATATAGATATTTTATTTATTTCTATGTGGAAGCGCGGGTAGCCGCGGGGTAAGGCCCGTGGTTACTAACTCCAAGGGCCGCATTCAGCTGGGTAGAAAATGGTTTTCTGTTACACTGTGGGCGTGAGTCAACTCCTGTGGGTTCTTGGAGCTCTCGTCAACCCTCACTTGAAGATTTGCCGGCAGACCTGCCGGAGCCCTCTTTCTTGATTATAAACATCATCATTTCTTTCTGCAGGAGAAGGTCGAGAGGTAGCCCTCCCGCTAAAACTTGCATCGTACAAAAAGATGGTCAGGGTTGCGGTTAAAAGAGAAACACAAATAGTTTACAACTATTTATTTTCCGACGTTTCGCCCCAAATTGCAGGGCTTCATCAGGGCTAAAAAGATACAAAATGATACAATGATAAGAATAAAAATACAATGATAAGAATAAAAATACAAAGATAAGATACAATGATAAGAATAAAAATACAAAGATAAGATACAATGATAAGAATAAAAATACAAAGATAAGATACAATGATATCATTTTTATTCTTATCATTGTTTCATTTTGTGTCTTTTTAGTCCTGATAAAGCCCTGCAAAGTGGGGCGAAACGTCGGAAAATAAATAGTTGTAAACTATTTTTGTTTCTCTTTTGACCGCAACCCTGAACATCTTCTTATATATGAATAGTTTTAACTTAACATAACTTTTCTGTGCTTCAGTATTAGCAAAGTTGGAATTCGTTTTTGGCAACTCAATAAACCCTTAAATAGGAATTTTCAAAAGAATCGGAGTATAAAATGTTTTAGACAAAAAAATGGGTAAAACTTCAAAACTACTCAACCTATCTGCAAAAAACTTGGCAGAGGTTTAGGGCTCGATAAACTGCACCGACGGGCACAATCTGGGTCAAATTAGACAAATTAAAACCGGAGATATAAAATAAAACGTTCGAAACGTTTTTCTTTATTTGAAACTAATAATTCGTTCTTATAATCTCAATTTCATTTATGTAGGTTAAAAGAGGAGACTTCAGGTTTCAAACAGAACTATTAACGTAGCAATTGGATAAAATGTATATGGACGATTATATGAAAAATAGTCACCTGAAGAAAAGAAAAATCTTAGGAATAAATCGAAGTGAAATAACATTTCTAGGGGAGAAGATCTTCTTTTCAGACGTCTAGGAGGATTATTAGGTAATGAAGGAGAGGCCAGGTTAGAAACAAGTGGATTTGGGTGGTTGAGAAGTTTCTTATGGAAGGAACGGTATCTGGTTCTGGCTAGGGATGGGATATCGAAAGAAAAATATCGATATTGATATTGATATCGATATCGGATAGCAATATCGATATTGATATTGATATCGATATCGGATAGCAATATCGATATCGATATTATATCGGAACTAAAATATCGATATTTTAAAATATCGATATCGAAAATTTAACGAATTAAAGTAATGATAATTATAAAATGATAACATAGCAAGACATAGGAAGACATATTTTATGTCATACCTAATCAAAATACATAAGAAACTCTTAATAACTATGAAACAAAACAACACCACGACAACCCTAACAAATATAAACTAAAATATAATTGCTTTATTGAAGAAAATTTAAAAATAGAATATCAATATTTTATTTTGATAAGTACATATTTATTACGATATTTCCTATTGTTGTAATCGATAGGGAATATGAGTATCAATATTCCGATATTATTTTATCGAAATATCGATATATTGTTTAAAATGACTGAAATATTATGTAGAGATTTTAAAATAGGAATATCGATATTTTATTTTGATAATTACATATTTTTTTAACATGAAATTATAAAAATGAAATATCGATATACGTCTTTTTAGCTTTTTATAAAATTTTATTAATCTTATTATACCTAATATTGACAATTCTATAAAAAAATATATCGAAATATCGAATATTGTATCAATTAGAATATTGTTGGTAATTATCGATATCGATATAAATAACATTATCAAAGATCAAATGGATGTTAAAGTATTGAAACAATATATCGATCCTTTGATAATACAATATCGGAATACTTTTACTAACGTTAGAAATAAATAATTATAACGATGTCAAATATCGAAATGAATATGATGAATAATCAATATTAAATATCGAAATACTATTATTAAGCTTGAATATTTTCTTTTACAAAATATCGATATTTCGATAATATCGATATCGATATCCCATCCCTAGTTCTGGCCAAATCGGCAACATATGACACATTGAGGTCCTGATGGATGACTTGAATTGTGGCAAAGTAAGGAGCATTAAGGATTTTGGACTGTAAGGAATGGATTCGGGAGGAATTAGATTCATTATTTTTAGATTTATTTTTTATTAATATACTTGTTTGAGAGTGGTTTAGTTTCTTTAAAAACAATTTTGATCCTTTTTCTCAACTTTATTCATTTTAAACTTCCAACGTTTCGACAACTTAGGTCATTTTCAAGGATTCCTTTACTTTGTTTTCATTTTTTCTTTAAATGCCGGCTAATTGCCTTTGTACCATAAATTCTTCTATAAATTTCCTTCCCAAATTTAAAACTTTTACTAACCACTTTTCTTACTATTATTTTCATTTGCAAATTCCAAACAGAAGACCTCGCAACCTTGATGGTAGGTTCTGTTTGGAGTTTGCAAATGAAAATAATAGTAAGAAAAGTGGTTAATAAAATTTTTAAATTTGTGAAGGAAATTTATAGAAGAAATTATGGGACAAAGGCAATTAGCCGGCATTTAAAGAATTTTAAAAGAATAAATGAAAACAAAGAAAAGGAATCCTTGAAAATGACCTAAGTGGTCGAATCGTTGGAAGTTTAAAAAGAATAAAGTTGAGAAAAAGAATCAAAATTCATTATTTTTGTTTTTAAATTTCGAGTATATTACTTGAAGATATTAAAGCCCATTTTCAATTTTTATCATACTATTCCAAAGGGACTTGTCCCAGAATATATAAAGACTATAATTATTATTATTATTACCTAGTAAAAATAAAAATAA
>NW_027109437.1:480820-481568 GCF_000696795.3 Halyomorpha halys
AGTTGGGAAGCGAGGGGGGGGGGAAGCGAGGGGGAGGGGAAGCTGTGCGTTCCGAATGGGATTGCCTTCACTGCCAGCTTGTTATTATTTCTTCTGTGCCTCCATCACCTCAGGAAAACGTTTTCGGTTCCAGGAATCTGTCACATGTCGAAGTGCGTTCTGAAGGAAATCGTATCAATGGCGTATCTACAGCTTCGGAGTATTTCGAGAATATCTCTATATAGGCCCAAGAGGAGGGGGAAAGTCAGTTATTTTACAACAATTTTTAAAAACTTTTATAAAAATATGTATAATAACTAGTAAAAATTGGCATAATGTAAAGAAGAGTAAATCTTCGAAAATTTGAGCCTTAAAAGGGCTGTTTAAGTTCAATAATCCTGAGATACACTTTTTTAAAAAGCAATATTTAATTTTTAAAAAAGTCAGTCAATTTATTTTGAGAAATCTACATCTCAAAACATTGTCTATAATAAATGTCTATAACCACTCAAATCAAAGTTAATTTAATGTACTATGAAGTAATTTATGACGTTTATCTTCGTAGGAGTAGTAGTTTTAGATAGTAGTACTAGATTTTGAGGATTCATGATAAAATATATCTCAGGAAGTATAAGGCGTACAGATATCTGCCAACACTCAAAATAAATATGTTATATGTTTCATATACACTTGAAAATCTTGGGAAGGGACCACCCATTGGTGGTACTTCAAACATTAATTTAAACTAGAAGGTCCCGTGGCCATCTTC
>NW_027109437.1:483263-484286 GCF_000696795.3 Halyomorpha halys
TAATTATTTCTGATCACATATAGTCTAACTAATTGTAATTGTAATTGTAAAATGTAAAATGGAATGTAATGTAACATGTAATAGTAATAGTAATTTTAAATTTGTAAATTGTAATGTAACTTGTAACCAGTTTTTACACTATTCTTCAATAGATGTTATGTGTGCCTGTAGTGTTTGTGATGCATTAGTTGGGTCGTATTTAACAAATATAAAGTAGTTTATGTCACATATCTTCATAGGAATTTTTATGATATTCATATATGAATATGAATATTGCACATCAAATTTTATACAAACAATCTTTTTCACCAAATATCATGAAAATTATTACCCCTGCGAATATAATCATAAACATCTTTATAGCACATTCAACTAGCTTTCATTTGAGTACTGGCAGACATCTATATTTCTTATGGTTTCGAAGATACATTTTTTCAAAATTAAATAATATTATCCGAACAACTAGAAATTAACAGTTTGTGAATTTATTTTGCCAAATATCACAAAAACTACTACTGCTACGAAGATAAACGTCATAAACTACTTTATACAGTGTTAATAGAGGTTTTTACGCCAAATGATTTTTGAGATATAGATTTCTCAAAATAAATTAACTAACTACTGATTTTTCAGTGCATTTTTTGTGAAATGTCGCTTTTTAATAAGGTAATTCTCAGGAACTATTGGACATAAATAGCACTATTTATATTTACAAATAAAATTAAAAACAAAAATCATTAATTAGTGAATTTATTTTGGAAAAATTATATCTCAAGAATTATAAGAGGTTCATTTGAACCTAGTACTCAAATTCATTTAGCTAGTTTAATGACCTCTGAAGTAGTTTATGTCGTTTGTATTTGTATGAGTAGCAGTTTTCATGATAATTGCCTAAATGAATTCACAAAATATTAATTTCAAGTTATTAAAAAAAAAAAATTGATTTATGAAAAACTATTTATTCATACCGCATTCATATTATGTAAAATATAGTCATTTTATTCAAGTAATGTAAAATATAGT
>NW_027109437.1:484376-492124 GCF_000696795.3 Halyomorpha halys
ATATTTGCTAAAATTTAGCAAATATTTTTATATTCAAAATATAAGAAATACTTATAATATCAAATTATATAAACGACTTAAACAGGAAAAAGTGGTATTTTAAAGTAGTGATTTTATCAGTGGCATCAGATTAATAATTTTTTGTTTGCACTTCTATAGGAATATAATTTATGTCATTCACTATGTACATGTATATGTATAGTTATTGATAACACAACAAACAAACAAAAATTGGATATTGAAATGAAATGAAATGAAAAAATAATTTTATTCTGAGACATATGTCTCCTAAGAATAAATAAATGGTTCATATATTAAGATATTTATCTGGCAAGCATTTACAAGTTTTCAGATAGTAGAATGAAATTACATTGGGATATTGGCTTTACTATTGTTTATAATGTTAATCAATATATGCCTATTTATTTGATTACGATGTTGGGAAGGTTTGGTTATACAATAAGTGGAGAAATAGGCGTTGTTTAAAGGAATGAATGGATGAGGACTGATGAATGGAAATGGGAAGAGAATTCCAGAAGGAGGTTGCACGTATGACGAAGGATTTGCTGAAGAAAGCGGTTCTATAGGAGGGCATATATAAATCAATCGGTTGGGATCTGGTGTTTAATGAGTGGATGGATGGACGAAGAGTGAGGAGATCTAGGATATAGGTAGGTTTTTGGTTTTATGAACTTGGAATAGGAAAACACCAAGGAGGTATTGCCTTCGGGAGGTTGGATAGAGCCACTTCAACTCGGTAGAGTAGAGGACAGTAAGGGAAGGAATGAACGAGGCGCTTTGAACCAATAATAATGGCCCTGGTTTTTTCAACATTCAGCTTCAAATCATTGTTAAACGCCCATGCGTTAATGCTGTCAATATCTTCGGATATTGATGAGAAATATGAAACAAAATCGAACTTGCACCGGTGGTTAGGGGTGATCTAGAAATACAATTAAATATCACACAGCAAAAGTCGAATTGAGGGGAAGTATGAAAAGTTTCAACAAAAAAAAAAAAATTCAACTGGAATGTTTTCTAATGCGATTTCTCGAGAAAATGGCATGATGAAGAATGACCTCAAAGGTTTTTAATATGGGAAGATTATTTAAATAGAGTTATTTAGGCAAAGGTTCTCTTATCCGATTCTACCAAGATCTAATTCCAGGTTTCAGTTCAGGAAGCAAATTTGAAAAAAGATGGTTACACAAGCTCAATAACAGATGAATATTTGTGCTCTGTGTTTTAATTAATTAAAAGAATTTTACCAACCTTTAGATTCAATAATTAACTCTTGTTTAAGATTGTATATTATAAAATTTTATCGATTTGGTGTAAATGCTTCCAAAGCTTGTCAATTAACTTTAGCAGTTTATTTTGTATTGGGCATAGCATTCATAATTCATATAGTTATACCTTCGTCGTAAACCCATAATTTCTTACCCTAGAGTATCCTTTAATAATACCCCACTTATTCCAGTCGAACAGATCCGTTACTAAGGACTAAATCTGGACAAATGGCTGACATGAAATCCTCATACAAGACTAAAAAGACAAGAATCTGCTTGTCGATTCCGACGATTACAACATTTACTAGACAAACGGTCTAAATTGCCAATCCATTACAAAAGACTGATCTACATGACTATTATAAGGCCTCCACTAAACCACCAAATTCCCCCAGAATCCAATCCTTACAGAATTCTTCGTAAAATCCTTAATGCTCCTTACTTTGTCACGAATCAAGTCATCCATCAGGACCTCAATGTTCCATATGTTGCCAATTTGGCCAGAACCAGATACCATTCCTTCCATAATAAACTTCTCAACCACCCAAATCCACTTGTTTCTAACCTGGCTTCTTCTTCGTTACCTAATAAGCCTCCTAGGCATCTGAAGAGAAGATGGCCTCGAGAATTTCTAAAGAAATGTTATTGGAGTTCTATCGGAGGGTATTATGTCACTATGTCACCTACAGCAAATAACAATAAATAAGTTATTTAAAAAAATATATTTATAAAGACGTATCTAGATAATTAAATTAAAAAGTTTCTGATGAAAATTCTAGAAGGAAGGTTGAATTTATAGGTTATGTTGTACTCTTTATATGAATTTTTATCATCTACAACCTATATTAGTTATATACTTTATAACAATAACAAAACCCCACAACAATAACAAAACTTTTTCACTTTCTAAAAATCATTAATTATTTCTGATCACATATAGTCTAACTAATTGTAATTGTAATTGTAAAATGTAAAATGGAATGTAATGTAACATGTAATAGTAATAGTAATTGTAATTTTAAATTTGTAAATTGTAATGTAACTTGTAACAGTGTTTGTTAATTTTTAAACTTTCTCACTTTGTAATTATATGTAACTTTCTCACTTTGTAACATTGTAAATATGTCAATAGTAATGTACTAACTTTGTAAATTCAGTGTAAATGACCCTAGTGGTCGAAACACTTAAATAAATAAATAAATAAGTTATATATAGTTATCCATGGCAATTTTAGCTATTAGTTTCATAGTTACCCAACTCTGTTTGAAGGTAATCATTTTTTTTTTATGATGCTATTTAATCTACGTAGGAATACTATAAGCACGTTCCTTTCTTATTAATATATGCATGTATATATATATATATATATTGAAAATCAATATCTTATTTGGGGCTTAATTTATACTTTTCTACATTTTTTCCTTTAATACTATTAACGAAATTGATAGGGATAGATTTATATTCGTACAATAAAGTTATTCATTATAGTAATGTCAAATAAAACCGATATGCCGTATTTAAAATCAATGAAAAGAAAGAAAAAAATTAAAGCATAGTTTAAGATTTATACGAACAAAAGCACTATATATATCCGTCACATATAGTTACATACGTTTCCTTTCATTTATCTTCATTTTTACAATAAAAATAGAGTAAATCGAGTGTAATAGCCGAAAAAAATCAAATGAACTAAACAAGCATGTAGATACCGAATTTGTTGTTTCCTTTGTTTACCAAGAATTTGCACAATTCTTGGATTCCCGGCAACAGGCAAACGTGTAGATCCACCATCAGAGACCAAAGCCCTGTGTGGGCTGTAGACCCATCCCCACCTCACCAATCTCTGCTCTCCGCTAAGGACATAAACACAGAGCTAGATCAAGTACCACTGTAAGGACACTTACCATTGAGGATGTGTACCCTGATGGAAGCCTTGTTAGCGTTGGAGGGCTCGCAGGTGTACTCTCCGGAATCCGTTGGCACCGCCTTCTGCAAGAGCAGTCTGCTCGTCGTCACATGACCCTTCTCCGTCACCAGGCTCACTCCCCCGCGAGGGGAATCGAAGTTGATCACCTGTAAGGAAGGATAAAAAATATTAATTTATACCATAAACTCTTGGGTTAGCTAAACAATGAAATGGAATTCAAGATATTCATAAAATTTTTAAAACAGATTTATCTTGTTGACGAAATTCATTACATCTTTAAAGAAAATTCTTTTAAAATACATAAAATAGATGTTGGATTTACAGAATATTTTCAGTTCTTTTTTAAATTTGTATAAAGTCGGGGTGGGGGGTCTCATTTTCTGATGCCCCCCTTGCTTGCTGCGGATACCGGAAGACCCCGAAGATGCTACGACTGCGAAACCGCCCGAAATCATATATGGCAGACAGGCCAGAACCTGGCATGCCCCTTCTACCATCCCACAGGCAAAGACCAGCCTCTGAGGGAGAAACACGTCTTTCTGACACCTGGCGGAGACACATGGTTTCACCATTTTCGCCCACCGCTGAACCTGGGCGAGGGGAGCGAAGAAGACGTGACCGTGGCGGCGAAGACGTCACACACAACTTAAAAAACATAAACATGAGTAAAGACTAAAATTACTTTATCCTTACACATTTACAAGTTCTACATTTTACTCTTACTCTAACTGTTACTGTGACTGTGTGTTTCCTAGCTTTTTTTTTTTTTCCGTACCCTTCTAAAATTTAAATTAGTCTCATATATATTTCATGGTGAGGTGTGCCATATGTACAGTTGGCTTTTGTGATACCTTTGATTGCCTTTAGGCATTATAAGGTAGGGTGTCTCCTAGCTATCTAGTGCTAGGAGATATATATGTACACTTGAGAAGAGAGGGTAGGAAGAATAGTGAAAATAGGAGAGGGGGTTTGGACCAATCAGATAATTTAGGAAATTAGGCGGAGCCTAGAGAGCCTATGAAATTAGAAATAAATATCTGGGTGGGGGGAAAAGGCGTGACTAGAAACAGGGTGTCAGGCTTCCAAGAAATTGGGGTAAGAGTTGGTGATGTTATGAACTTGTGAGAACTGACTTACACGTGTCAAACAAAAAATAGTTAGACTGACGCAAGTCCATTGTGAGATGACAGCTTGTACCTGCCTAAGTGTCAGCCTTTGCTTTTTACATTGATATAGAATGCTAAGGAAAGGACACTTCCCCTATGGTCAGTGTCTGCCTAAATGTGTCAGATGTAAAGAAGGACAGCTATATAGTTTATAACAATTGCTGTTAAGTAATATTACGTTCGTTAACTCACAGATATGCAAATATCGTAATATACGAGACCACCCAATGCTTATGTCTGTAATCGAAATAATATAACATTTCCAGCTAACACACTATTACAATCTTGATTAATAGAATTAATATTTGAATTTAAAGGAAATATAACCACCCAAACCCACTAGTTTCTAACCTTGCTTCCTCTTCCATTCCAGGCAATCCTCCGATGCGCCTGAAAAGAAGATGGCCTCGTGACCTTATATTGTAAAATGTTTTTAGAGTTCTACTACTGAGTATTATCTTTACAGGCTGTATCATATAATTTTGATCTTACTTCAAATTTGCTTGTTGTATTTTTTATACAGTTGTAAATATCAATAAAAATAAAAAATAATAATAAAAAAAAAGGAAATATATGCATGTTTATTGATGAATAGGTCTCACAATTTCAAGACCCTTTTTACACATAAATATAAATAAAAATTCAACATACACTCGGGATACCTGAAGTAAGTACACAACCAGGTCCCAATGTATACAGTAGATAAAGCCACTAGAGACATCCACTCAATAAAAAGTATCACCTACATACATTCCTTCTTCAGATCTGCTCCAACCAAAATGGATTAGGATCTTACATTACTGGAAAAAAAAATTGGACTGCATCGTCCTTCAGACAATGAAGAAGACTCGATGCGGAGGAAGATGTTATGAATAATGGCGTAGAAGAAGATGAAGCCAACGGATCTCCACACATTACTGGATCTCCCAATAGTCCCTAAGTTCATCAGACGAAGTTATATAAAATTTATTGATGTGCTGTAATTCTGGACCAATCCGATTCCGTCTTCCAAACACTGTTATGTACTTTTTTTTTCAAGTTTGTTGTTTGTTAGTTGTTTTTTAAAAATAATTTTAAGCTACTCTTTATTTATTTATTTGTTTATTTATTTATTACTTTATTTATTTATTTGTAACAATATTTGTCATTCTAATTTTACTTAGTTATTATAGTTATTATTATTATCATGTAATTACTCATGTACTGTATCATTCTGAATTTTTCTCTTATAATTTTTCATTTTTCGTCATATCTTTATCACTACTTCCTGTATACGCGAAGTATTTGAAATCGAAATAAAACCGTTATACAGTTTGCTGGCTACCTCCTCCCCACTCCTCCACGCTTCCGCTTCATTGTTTCTTTCTGTTCAACCGATTCATTTGAGCAGGTATGTTGTCCTGACTTGCTCTTTGCTCATTTATTGTCATTTTATATCATTATTATTATTTATTTATTAATTTTTATTTTTATTATTTTTTCATGACGTTTATTTTATCTCTATATAATTTTTTTTTTCCTTTCCCCTTATTGTTTTTGTTTTATATGCATCTCCTGTACTTTTTTAGCTTTATATTTTACGTATTTTTATAAAGAAATTTTTACTCTAGCCATTGTTACTTGTTTTTATTCTTATCATTGTATCTTATCTTTGTATTTTTATTCTTATCATTGTATCATTTTGTATCTTTTTAGCCCTGATGAAGCCCTGCAAAGTGGGGCGAAACGTCGGAAAATAAATAGTTGTAAACTATTTTTGTTTCACTTTTTACCGCAACCCTGACCATCTTCTTATATATCAATTTTTACGGTCAACTATGTATACATATATACATTTATTTTATATAACTCTTACGTCTAGAATATTATATTTTTACTTGCACTAGCATCAACTACTATCTATTTAATTTAATTTGATGTGTTTTTTCAAATTTGTTAGTCATTATTTTATTTTTTATTTTTATTTCTCTCTGAATTAAGGTTGTCATCTGGTTTTGTTTCTTAGCCCTGATGAAGACTTGAAATTAAGGTCGAAACGTAGGCACAAATAAATACGTTTTGCTTATAAGTATATCTTTGCTAACCGCACCCCCGACAACTTCTGCTCATATCTACAGTAAACTATTAATACCTCAAAAATGATTTTTCGTTTTTAGCTATTCATCAAAAATATTTAATTTTTAAGGTAATATAGCTACAGTTTTTAAAAATTAAAACAAAATAAATATTTAAAAAAATAACTTGATTTTCAGAGACCAAATTGGAAGGAGAGATGAGTGGGGGGGGGGCGATGTAATAAATGTTTAAATCAGTTAAGAGGAGCACCTTCCTCGTGGTAACGGGGTCTCTTAAATGATTAATTTCACATCCCCAATTACCTCAGGTGGGGAAAGTGCCTTAATCTTTAGTAATCAAATTTTGTTTTCGATCTATCAATTTGTTCACACATTTTATGACCCTAAGGGCTCAAAAAAAAAATAAAATAAATAAAAATGTTTTATCGTTGATTCCTTCCACTATTTTTAAAGGATTTATCCTTTTTCTGAAAAAATTCAACCGTATTAGATAACAGGCATAATGCCAATTAATATCTCTATAAGAAGGTGTGCGCCTTAAATTAACAAAATAGTATATATATATAATCAAAAAACAATATATATATATATATAATCTTCTCACTTCTTCAAGACTGGCTTTATTGTAATAGATAAAATACTTCGTATCTAAGTTAAATCCCAATCATACTTTATTATACAACGTTTCGGCCAACCTGACCATCCTCAAATTTGACTTGAAACCATATAAATATATATATTATATTAAGTAAGTTTTCAATGAAGTAATAAAATAAGTTCTTTTTCATCGGGCTCTTGGACTGGATATTTATTCAGAAGCAATTGTATTTTAATAAAATTTTAAAAAATAAATCTTTTATGTTGTATAATAAGTACAATAGTATGAAAAATATTTAATTTAATAAACAAAAAAAATATCTTCTCGTTCATCGGACGAGTAATAGCAAAGATATGGCCAATTGACTTTTGTACCATTAAATAATAAAATATAAGGAACTAAGAAAACGTAAGGGGAAAATAAAGAATCATAAGAAGTAGTGTTGTAAAATAAATATAGTAGGGATATTCATGATCTTTAGTTTAATATGTTAAATGGTATTTCCGTCTTTTAGCATGTCAAAACGATATAACATAGAATGGGAATTAATGATTTTAAGTTTATAATCCACTAATGCCTGTTGAACAGATTCCATACTTAGGACTCCATCTTGACAAGAGACTTACTTGGAATCCACACACAAGACTGAAACGACAAGAAACTGCTCGTAGATTCCGATTGCTACAACACTTA